>NC_090021.1:70544270-70847300 GCF_037176765.1 Anolis sagrei
GGTGATTTTCATACCAACAATGGCATGAGAAGCCAGGAAAGGGTTGAAGCTCTCTAGCCACTCCTAAACTGGTAGAAACAAAAACAGACCTGTCAAATTGGAGCATATATTATATTTAGCCTAGCCCTATGTGATAGGATGAATTAACTTTGTTGTTCTTTCTAACCATTACAAGTTCAGCTGTTTTCAAGGAAACGATTTTGTGTGTTTTTGATTCTAAAATCAACACCCTGTCTTTTGATTACAAGCGGTCCTGGATCTTCCCACCCGCTACAATTGTACTAAATGGTTTCTCTGTATCATTTAAACTCATTCAGCCTAGTTTTCCTTAATTTCTTGCAATTTACTTTTCAAATCTGTATGCAATATGCTTTCTCAAATTTCTGTGCAAAGGAATTAAGTATGTGCTTGAAGGAAAATGACAATAATTCATCATGGATGAGACTGGTTATACGGCTTAGTTAAGACCTGTTTAAGACCTGTTACCTTCCCATTTAAATGTCTTTTGTTTCACAAGGCCAGTGCAAAGGCCTCCATGACATTTATGAGATATAAATGACAGGAGAAAAGCTCTATCATTTTTTTAAAAAAAAAATTACTTTTAAGCAGTAGCGGGGAAAGAGGAAATATCGTCAGTATTTTTAAAAATCAGCATTTTAATAACAAACAACTATTTAAAATGGGTTGTTGTGAGTTTTCTGGGCTGTATGGCCATGTTCCAGAAGCATTCTCCCCAGACGTTTCACCTTCATCTATGGCAGGCATCCTCAGAGGTTGTGAGGTCTGCTGGAAACTAAGAAAATGGGGTTCATATATCTGTGGAATATCCACGGTGGAAAGAAGAACTCTTGTCTGTTCGAGGTAGGTATGAATGTTTCAACTGGCCAGCTTGATTAGCATTTAATGGCACAGCAGTTTCAAGATCTGGCTTGTTACTGCCTGGAGGAATACTTTGTTGGGAAGTTATAAGCTGGCCCTGATTGTTTCTTGTCTGGAATTCCCCTGTTTTTTAGTGTTGTTCTTTATTTACTGTTATGAGAGGCAGTAGCTTCTGGCTATGTCTCCATAACCACACATGGAATGATTATAGCAGTTCTGTGATCTCTAAAGGACCCTGGTGGGCCTCAGTGCCATTTGTCATCATTTTCCATATTGGTGGCAGAGATTCGATGGTGATCCTGCCCACTCTTTACAAAACAAGAAATAGCCATGTGAGGGGCTTCATTAAATCAGGAGTAGGTGGATTTGGACATTGCAGAGGGAGTGAATACCAAACCATGTGCCACTCCTAAAGCAACATACATAATTGCAAGTGAAAGCTATACATATGTATATAATAGGATGTAAGGTACTTTAAGTCCATAAGCACACACCTAAAATTGGTGGCCACAAAAACTGGCAAACAGGAGGATCAGGTGGCAATCATACAACACGGTGATAATTGAGACAGTATGACCCCTTCCCCATACCTGCAGAACTGATATACTGAATGTGTTTCACTTATTTATGATTTAACTTATTCGGTTATTCATTCACAGTCTCATGTGCAAGGTATACCCTACTCAGTACAGTAATTCCATTGTTTGTTCCATTGAAAATAATAAAGCCCACTATTTTCTAGAATCATATCCCTTGTCAGAATATAAATTTATTTCCAACTCTCATGAGTAATTACTTCATAAGAGGTCTTTCTTATACCAATAAAAGAAAGGTATGAAGGATGTATAAAAATCATTTTCACCTGTAACTAGGCTTTTCCTGGATGTGTCAAGGAATCTTTTCCCCTCAATTCCATATAACAATTTTTACCAGTAAAAATACACCAAAGAACTTCCAAGCACAAGCACTCTTAGGCAGTTTGTTAAAAATAGGTGGCTTTCTGACAACAGGAAAGAAATGTTTTCTGAATTATCCAGATGCTATATTGAATAGAAACACATGTTTCTCTTCAAAGGTGAGACCACACAAGAAATAACAGCAGTTCACATAGGAAAACAACCATCAGTATTTGGCTTTTTCCTTTTCTGATGTTTTTAAAGTGTGTGCAGATTATTCATATCTTAATAATAGTATTTGGAATGACCAGGAAGTATAGTATGAAATCGTTAAGCTACTGCATACTGGCTATAACTCAGATGTTCCTGTTCATTATTTTTAAATTACACACACAAACACTCCCTCCCTCTCTCACACACAGAGAGAGAGTTTGTGTGTGTGTGTGTGTGCACGCGTGTAATTTTAAAACTCTCTCTCCCTCTCTCTCTCTCTCTCTCACACACACACACTGTGGTGAAGTGTAAATTTTAATCTACTGTTATGTATAGTTATAAATAGGCGTTTGAAAGGGTATTTAAAGTTGCATAACTGGGGAGGATGGTAGCCAGCTCAGCTCACTTTGAGCTGGGTTGCTATAGAAATAGGGGTGGAGCCAACTGCCACTTGGCAGGGCAGCCATTTTAAAACAGTCAGTCTGTAGTCTGTGAACTGCAGGAGTGGCTGGTTCTGTAGTAGTGAGAACCAGGAAGGTAATCTGTAGTTTTAAAACTACAGGTAAGGCTGATTATACTGTAGTGAGAATCAGGAAGGTTTTGGCTTTTAGCCTAGGTAGTTTAGATAAGTCGGGTTGACTTATTTATATTAGTAATTAGTGTATGAGTAGAAGGGGTGAGAGAAAGCCAGTGAGAATCTTTATTGCAACAGAGATATCACAAAGAAGGAATAAGCTTGTATCTGAAGTAATTTACTAAGGAAAGAAACATAGTTTGAAGAAAAAAATAGTTTGAAACCTGTTTAGTAGAAGGAAGGGTCCTTTCCAGAGTTGTTTTAAGGAATGTTATAAATGTAACCTCTGAAGATATGTGCCTCTAAGAGTCAAGAAACATTGAACCATCAAGCTTCTGTTACATTTCAATAAACTTGTTACATTTTCTTCTGAAGCCTGGTCTCTGTTACAAATCCTTTCCAAGTTAAGTCACACTACACCCTGAAGAAAGACCAATCCAATATTACTATCTATTAGCTACATTATCAATTTAATAAACCCTTACAAAGTGGTGGCATCTTTACAAAACCGTTACAAACTGGTGGCTTCTTCACAAATTGGTGGCCATTGTTACACACACATACACACACATAAAGGAGCCCCCGGTGGCGCAATGGGTTAAACTCTTGTGTTGGCAGTACTGAAGACCAACACATCGTAGGTTCGAATCCAGAGACAGCATGGATGAGCTCCTCCTGTCAGCTCCAGATCCCCATATGGGGACATGAGAGAAGCCTCCCATAAGGATGGTAAAACATCAAAACATCTGGGCATCCCCTGGGCAATGTCCTTGCAGACATCGAGTTCTCTCACACAAGAAACGACTTGCAGTTTCTCAAGTCACTCCTGACATGAAAACACACGCATTGCTAATTATTAAAGGGTTGAAATAAAATGCTTTCATGGTAAATATTCTCCAGTTTATGGAAGATCTCACTCAGAACTGATAGCCTACCATGTAATAATGAGACAAGAAACAGAAAGTTGGGGGTAAACAAGAGCACTTTACTGATCTAATTGCATCATTGAAACCATGGAAGAAGCAAGAGGTGAGCAACCTAAGGCAGGTTCAGCTGAAGCCAGGTGTCCTCCCCCTTAAGAGAAATACGTAAGCACCAAGGACAATCCAATTGCTGGATTTCTCCTTGGTCAGCCATCTACTGGAAGACAAACTAGTCCCAAACTTTACAAGTGACAGTAATCACCATTTCCTAGCAAAGGACCCACATGCAATGTTAGATCACCAACAACCACTTTACAGTATTTACTGGAAAGAGTCTCAGTAGAACTAATATTGTTGTGTGGACATTATTATAAAGCATATCTTCAAGATAATATTGAAAAAAAATCTTTGACATTAATGAATCAGAAATCCATCAATTCCATGGTGCTTGGGAGGAACTACACTTTACAGCTGGCTACAATGCTGGATATTCAAGATGCAAACTGTTCTTTCTTCATGTGCAGGCATATTTCAGAGGTGCTCTGCCATCTACTGTAAACATCTGAACTGCAACACCAATGATGTCTTTTTAAATCATGACTATTTGTAATCAAGTAAATTTATTGTCATTTCCAGACTTGTCTTTGTAATAAATATTCAGTGAAACATTTCCATACAGGGGAAGCAGAGCTCTCTGCTCCCATCAAGAACAAGTGAGCAGATCACACACATGTCTGAATTTGGAATGTGTTGGCCTGTCCATACTCTCCAAATCTAAATCTCAATATATATTGAAATAAGAAATGAAGAATAAATCCCTGCAATGTAATTGAAGACTTCTGTATTTATATCTATAGCTCCTGTTTGAGAATACAACTCTCTTTTCCTAAATCAGGGCACATGGGTATAATCCTGCAATCACTAAAAATGTTGCTTTAAGAACTAGATAGTTCAGTATCTAATAAGAGAAAAAGAGTGAGTCAGCCTGATCATAATGCTACATTACATATATATTCCTCTACTATCAATGTAGTGGCATGTTTCTACTTTGGAAAATTTATTATCTTGTTACCAGACCTCAACTGCAACTTCTTGCATACCATTTCAGACTGTTTAGAAGCAAGACAAATCCATACATTTTTGCAAAGAATTCTGAAATAGCTCAATTGTTGTAATCTGCTTAGAAATCATTGAGTTTTTAATACACATCTCAAGCACCCAAAGCAAATCAAGTCTCAAACTCAAGGTATTATCTATAAAAATGTACACATGCATTTGACAGACATGTAATACTTAGCTCTTCTTATCCTTTCTAATTTTGCATTTCAAAATTGTTTTTCTTTTTATATAAAAAAACACACCGAATAAACTTACCCTTGAAACTATCCTCTGCAGGGACCCATAAGCTGATGATGTCTGCTGTTTTGCTTTCCTCCCCAAAGCGAAGCTTTTAACTCTTATTTTGTTTTGTCTGAAGGCAGGCATTGCAGCTTTCCAGAACGAATCTTTTTCAGCCCCAAGAGCAAGGTGAAGGGCCTTTATTAGCTCACCCTGGCAGTCTCCTCTGAGGTGCAATATGCCAATAGGGGAAAACACTACCCAGCAGTTTACCTTGAGCAGTGACGTATGATAACCTGATATGTTGCTGTCCTGCATTTACTTGAGCTAAACAACATATAGCAAAGAAGCCACTATTCCATTTCCAAATCTGTTTTACCAAATCAATTCACTCCAATTCCAAAATCCTCAAGGTATATTTAGATATTTAAAGAAAAGCCGAGTATGTATAAAGAAAAAGAAAAATAAGCAAAAAGGATGCTAGATAGATTTGATCCTTCTGCAGATCAAATCTCAAGGGGAAGCTACACGCTAACAAAGGAGAATTACTGCATAAACAAAAACCACCAGGTACTATTTTGGAAAAAAAAATGGAGAGGATGTATAGTCATGAAGGTCAGAGGAAGATTTCAATGACATTTATGCTCTGTTTGACCGTTCAAATTGTATCACAGTTTTGGAAAGATAGGAAGTCAGGAAGTTAGAAGTAATACAAAGTCAATGAGATGTTTTGTTTATATCATTGCTCTTGTCCTTCAGCTCAACAACTTTGATGTATTTGCATCGATGCAAAAATAAAAGATATGCTCAGAATAAATTTGTGCTTGAAAAGTCATTTAACTTCCCACACTTTGTTGCACTTTGCATAATATTCTCTTGTAATTTGTGATATTTGGTCAGGAGATATATAGATGTAGATATATGGAGAGACAGAGTGAAAGAGCAAACTCATTTGGAGTTTGCTAAAAAGATCAGAATTAAATATTTTAAGCGAACATATAGAATCCTTTTTGGAGCAGCATGAGAGAACTGAGTATGCATTTTGAGCATAATGTTATGTGAAAACTGTATGATAGCAGAGCTTACATTAAAAATGTAATAGAAACATCTATTTCTGGAACTACTCAAATTATGGTACAGTAAAACTGCACAGAGCTTTCTGCTCAGTTTATTTTTATTTGAACAGAAAAATACCTCAAGAGTCCTAGGATATGCTAAGGATAAGTAATGATAACTGCCTCATTTTCCCTTCAACAAAGGTATGTGGTGGTCTACAGAAGTATTCCTCAATGTGATGTCCCACCAAATGTTGTGACACATTGTGACAGCATGACCAATGGTGTGGATGACTGAAGCTTAGATTCAATTAATAAGAAGTTTGAAGAAGTTTAGATTCAATTAATAACATGAAAAAGATTCCAAGAGGAGGCTGCATTCTTCACAAAGACCTTCAGAAAAGCAGTGGTTGCTCCCATTTAAGAGTCAGAATAAGTATGCATGTACCTTGAAGTCAACTGTGAACTTGAGGCATGGAATATTCAGAGATGGTTTTACCAGACTCTTCCACTGAAATAAAGTATACAGATACTGGTATTCTGTAGACCTTATTGGTATCTCACCCAAGTATTAACCAGAGCCAACTCTGCTTTGCTTCAAAGATCAGATGGCATCTAATGCCTTCAGGATACTTAAGTCCTGGAAAAAATACCTATAAGCATAACAGGACTAGTGAATTTTTACCAAAGTTTGATGATAAATAAAAAAGCCTGATGGTACAAAAATATAGCTTGCATATCATGAGTAAAAGCCCCCTATTTTAATATGCATTCATGCACAAACATATGATCCAGTTTTCAGGAGCAAATAGACAGGAGACATGTAAAAATATTTATTACCACTGAGGAGTAAATATTCCACCACCACTACTTTCCTTGAAAAAGTTACATAGCTTTTTTTTTTTTTAAGAAAACCCCATTAGGTACTCTTAAGTTTTACTAAAATCCTCTCCTGTCAGGAAATCTGACATTCAGTTGGTTAGAAATGTTATGTTAAGACCAATATTTTTATTAGTGTTTTTGTATACAGTCAGCCCTCATCATTTGTGGGTTTGATATAAGTGGAATTCTTTATTCATGGACTTAATTTGTCCTCTCTAGGAATCTGTGGATGTAGCAGGATGACTCTATGCTCAACCACTAACATAAGTTGAATATAGAGTCATAATGGTGGACCCAGTTGACTGGAAAATCACGCTAGAGGATGCAGAGATTCCTAGAAAAGGAGTTCTCTCAGGTTAAAAATTAAGGGGGCATGGTGTATGAAGTTTTAATGTTTTTAAAAGGGTCCTGTACCCCTAACCCCTGTAAAAGTGGGGCACCCACTGTGCTAGCAATGGAGGTCAGGGCAGCACCTGGACAAGCCAATGTTTCAAGTAAAACTCTTAACTTCCAGTGAAGTGACTTGTAGGCAATATAGAGAGAGGTCAACCTGTACAAGAGCCAGAGGGACTAAGTTCTAATGCAGACTGAAATTTGGTAACTTTATCACTTTGAAATTATAGTTGTCAGTTTTGGAGAGATATAGAATAATGGGTTATACAGACCACATGCAGAAAGAATTAGTGAAGAAACAGAGGGTTATTCCACCATCCTCAATTAAGTCATTCAGGCTGCCACTCATCTCAATTGTTCCTAAAAATGTAAATTCCTGTGAATTAGCCACTTCCTACACACATAGTGTTGATTTACAGTCCTGCTCTAGCTTATCTATGTGTCTTCTGAATTTGGGCCCAATATCCCCAAGGTGGATACTCATAAAGTCAAAACACCTTAAATTTAAAATACTTAACAGAAATGGCCAAATATTTATAAACATAGATTCTTTGTTTTAGAAACTGTAGTCAGTGGTTGTTTGTGTTACTGGCACCAAAAATAGAGCTGATGACATATGAAGCCACTGTAGTCATGACAGTATTGCTCTGTAGATTTATCAGAATGATACAGTTGTCAGAGCAGCTTTGCACAATCTCAGTGCAGACCTGTCTTTCAACACATGTGACTGAACAAAATGCAGAAACAGTGTCCAAACAATTTATTTTCTCTTCTGAGCAGGGCTTTTTTATAACACAGAAAAATGAACTCTATTATCTAAACCTGTAATGAATATGTAAATGGAAAGAATGGAAATTTAAATGGAAAGAGAAACATAAGAACCCACAAAAAAGATCAGGTACATCTAGAAATCTATATTTGTTTCATGGCTGGTGATATTATGAGGTTTAATAGCCAAACAATCAGAAAAAGAAAAACATGAGCTGCTGTTTGGCATATTCGTGCTCAGCACTTGAAAACCCCAACACTGAGCAATGCCTAGCTCTGTGTGTAGGCACTGGCAGGTCAAAACTGTGATGTTTCATCTCAGCTTGCACATAATACTGTATTTTTCAGTAAAGTTGGATTCCAAACTTTGGATGGTACTGAATGCTGTTCACTGAAAAACGGTGTCTCACTTCCCCTGCAGAAAGCCGTCACCCCCAAAATCATTTCCAGTATGTTGGGATACCCACTAGAAAACACACTGAAGCTACAGTATTAAGTGAGCAAAATTTTTGCACAACTCTGGATGCAGCATTTGCTGTAAGGCACCAAATACAGAATGATCAAAGCATCTATATGAACTTAAGAGAGAGTTCATTCGCACTCCGCAAGCAACGCCTGGTATCTTAATAAGAGAGGCCCAGATGCAATATGTTAATAGTTTCATCTTCAACATCCCTTCATGAGATCAGAACCCAGTCCTCCCTTCCATTTAGTGCACTTTTTAAAAGCACAGCAATGTGTCACTCGCTCAAAAGAACCATCTTTTTAAAAACACTCCCACACTTTGTTAAGATATGACTGGAAAAGGCTGCTTAGTTCGAGAATCAACAGTATCTCCATTCCTGCTTTTAATTCTGTGTTGAAGGCAGAACTGTATTCAATAAATGTTGCGACTTGAAGAATTACAAGCTGCTCGTATGGCAACTGGAACAAGCCCTCTGTGAGAAAAACTGCAACGATTACAATATCCCAATGATTCTACCTTTATCTGCTAAGCACACATTCACATAACAAGAAAGGACATTCTAATGACTTTAATAATAGAGATTTATCAATTTTATTTCCCATACTGTATCCTGCCCTTTTTACCCTGAAGGGGACTCAAGGCATCCTCACAACCAGTAGCAATTTGATGCCCAACAAACAAATTCCAAAAATAACAATTACAATTAAATCACCACTAAAACATATATTGATAAAACAACAATTAAAATCATATTCCAGAATCAGTCTATTAGTCCATCACTTTAAGAGTTCTCAAGTATTGCATTACTATAGTTACTGCTTAAATGCTTGGTCCTGTAACCATGTCTTAAGTTCCCCCCCCCCCTGAAAAACAGGATGGGGGGAGCTGTTCTGATTTCATTCGGAAAGGAGTTCCACAAACGAGGGGCCACTACTGAGAAGGCCCTGTCTCTCATCCCCACCAGTTGTGCTTGTGAGGGTGGTGTAATAGAGAGCAGGGCCTCCTCGGGCAATCTCAATCTCCGTGATGATTCATAGGAAGAGGTACATTCGGTCAGGTAAGCTGGGCTGGAACCATTTAGGGCTTTATAGGCTAAAGCCAGCACTTTGAATTGTGTTCGGAAGCAGACTGGCAGCCAGTGGAGCTGATGCAACAGGGGAGTGGTATGCTCCCTGAATGATGCTCTGGTGAGAAATCTTGCTGCCGTCCGTTGAACTATTTGAAGCTTCTGAACGATCTTTAAAGGCAACCCCATGTAGAGTGCACTGCAGTAATCTGTATGGGATGTAACAAGAGTGTGGACCACTGTGGCCAAATCAGACTTCCCAGGGTAGGGGTGCAAAAAATGGCACACAAAATGAAATAATCCAAAAACCAATTTTGCCATTTTATATAAATGACAGTATTTTACTATGTTGTTACATAATATACAAAAGTGGGTAGTGTTTAATTATCCAGGCTGAGGCCACAAGGGGATGCTAGAGAGAGAAGGATAGTCCATTTTATTGGGGGGGGGGGGGGAGTTGAAGGAGCAAAAACATTTTCCCAGCTTTTACTGCTTATTCCCCTCCCTCTACTTCCCATATCATAAATAAGGGTTGTTTCAATGACAGGGTGGGGTTAATAACAGGAAAACAGGGGGAAATGGTTTTACTAATTCAATCCAACCCAACTCCTATAAAATGGACTATTGTTTTCTCTCTAGCATCCCCTTGTGGCCTCCACCCTAATAATGGAACAGTATCAAAACTGTATAATGAGAATTTAGCACCCACAGATTTAGGCATCCACATTGTGTCCTAGAACCAAGCCACTCAAGGGCAACTCTGTTTTATTCAGAATCCGAGCACAATATTATTTTTATCTTTGGACAATCAGAAATTCAAAATACTGGAAGCAACATTTTGAGTTAAACAGCATGTTTACTCAGCTTTGAGGAACATTCAGTTACTTCTTAGATAAGACAAGAAAAAACTGGAAGTTGATATCATTTAAATTACTAAGCTTTCTTGCCAAAAGAATTTCATAGCATTGCAGGCCAGGAGTAAGGCTACTACACATGTATACACAAGCACAGCCCACATAGTTGGGTGACTCTATAGCAGCCTCCCTCTCTCCACACAACAATTTTTCCATTTTTTTTTTGTAAATGTTATTTTCCATCAAATGAAAATAAACTTTGGGAATTTGGAAAACCAGAGCCGCCCCCTATCCTCTATTTCCAGCAAAAAAAATCCCCTTGGATTATGTTAATATAGTTACAGAGTTACAAAGCAGGAACAAATCTGGCATAACAGCAATACAACTTGTTAAAATTGCCAGAGAAATCATCAAACATGCACAATAAAAGGGAAGAAAGAAAATTACTTATGTTCTGTATACATAATAAAAGAGAGATAGGCAGGGAGACAAGACTAACACCATGCTCACATGCATCCTTTAAGCATAACTTGGCAAGCTAATTTTTAACTTCAAAAGCTTGGAAAACAAACTGAGATGTAGGAGTTTGGAATGAATAATGATCTCCATTAATTAAATGACATTTTTTAAAATGTGGATCCAAATTTGCTCATCATTAGAAGCACATAAATCATGATACTGTTTTGATTTGAGACCAATGCATTGCAGATGGATCCACATTATTGGCTGCATTAATTGTGTCTCAAACAGTTCCGATTTCTTCAGCCATTCACAGGTCCACAATCTGGGGGTCCTCCTGGACTCAGCGCTGATGTTTGATGCTCAAGTATCGGAAGTGACCAGAAGGGCATTTGAACAGTTAAAATTTGTGTGCCAACTGCGACCATACCTTGAGAAATCTGACTTGGCCACAGTGGTCCACAACTTAGTTACATCTAGATTGGATTACTGCAATGCACTCTATGTGGGGCTGCCCTTGAAGATGGCCCAGAAATTGCAACTTGAGCAAAGGTTGGCAGCCAGGTTGCTAACTAGAGCTGGTTACAGGGAGCAGACGACGTCTCTACTGAAGAAGCTCCACTGGCTGCCGATAAGTTTCCGGGCTCAATTCAAATTGCAGATTATTAACCTATAAAGCCTGAAACAGTTTGGGTTCTGCTTACCTTCGTGTCCATATTTCCCTTAATGAACTAGTGCGAGTGCCAAGATCTGCTGGGGAGGCCCCACCTCTCGCTCCCACCTCTGTCGCAAGCATGGTTGGTGTTGATGAAAGAGAGGGCCTTCTCGGTGGTAGCCCCCTCCCCCCCGGGCTCTGGAACTCTCTCCCTGGGGAGATTAGATTAGCCCCCACCCTGTCCATCTTCTGGAAAGACCTGAAGACTTGGCTGTTTCAATGCGCCTTCAAAGAATAGTTCAGTACTGACCAAGTTCTGCCTAGCCCTCTTCTTTTAGTAAGATCTTCAGCACTTTATTTCCAGCCACTGGTCCAACAGCCTGCATTTGTAGAAGCCCTTGTCCTGCCTTGTTAGCCCCAAATCTACACATGCCCACTTTTCCTGACTATTGGTTGGTTGTTGCTTGGGTTATGTTTTATGATGTTTAATATTTATTGCTTTTATTGTTTTATTTAGCTGTTTGTTATATGTTTTTAACAGTGTACTTTGTAACTTTGTTTATATTGGGCTTGGTCCCCATGTAAGCTGCCACAAGTCCCTTCGGGTAGATGGAGGCAGGATATAAGAATAAAGTTGTTGTTGTTGTTGAGGAGGAGGAGTAAGTGTAGAAAGCTCCCAATATTGTTGGCAACCCATGTTTTTCCTCTGAAATTTTTGATCATGGCCACTTGCCATAGTGTCACTTTTTGTTTAATTTTTCTGGTTATAATTTAGTGGTGTTCACTGTTTATTTAGATAATTCTATTTTACTCTAAAAGTACAGCATAAGACAATGCTAAAAGTTTCCGCAAATCAGAAAGTAAGAGTACAAGGAAATTAGAACTGAAGAAGGCTTACTGCTCAACTTAACAAGTCAATAAAAGGGACTTGGCTCTCTGTCCATATCCCAGTCCTCTTTGTCCTCCTAACATATGAACAAAAGGAATGCCTATGCTGGAAATGTATTCCACAACATGTAAAAATGTTTGTAATATCTAGTGATGTATTCCAGTCTGTGTAGAGCTTTCTTGTTAAAGTGTATAAGAAAAGTCATTCTGATCAGTAATTAGGCCATCGTTATGTTCACAAAATGGCCTGAAAAGCCATAAAAGGTGGCACAGTGCACTCCCAGTTGTGCCGGATCAGGTGGCAGAAAAGTTCAGATCCCCACCTGGCTATGGAAACCCACATTCTCAGCCTTAGAGGAAGGCAATGGCAAACCTTCTCTGAATAGATCGGATCAAAAACCTTATGATAGAGTTCACCTAAGTCAGTGTCAAAAGTGTAAAATAACAACAACAACACTTGCTAAGTAACGTTGATATATATCCATACCTGGCATTCAAATAGCCATAAATTCACGAGTTGGTCTAATCCCCTTTTAAGAACCATTCACCGCTTTTTGGGAATGAATTTCACAGTTAAGTACAAACTATGAGAAGAAGTCCTTGCTTTTGCTTGTCTTAAATCTTTCACTGTTCAGTTCATGAATGACCAAAACTATAGTATTATAACAGAGGAACAAAAGTTTCTCCCAACTTACTTTCTCCATGTCTAACTTCATACTCATCTATTATATTGCCCTTTATTCCCATTTTTTCTGAATAGTCACAAGCATTATAACCTTTTAAGATCAAAGAGCGGCTTCCATTCACTCATTAATTTTGGCTGTTCCTTTATTAACCTTTGGGCCGCTGCAGCTGAGGTCACGTTAGTATGGACACTAATAAAGGAGATAAAATTGGTTTGGAAAACAAAAACATTTTTCTTCCATACACAATATTATTGATTTTATACTGCCTGGCTCTCTAATCCTCAGATATGGATGCTGATACCAATGACAAGCTGCTTTTATTTTAAAAAATGGAAGAGCACTAATTTTTCATCCAAATATTCGAAGAGTGCTTGGGAAAACTCCCTCCCCACCAAAATATCAGCACCCTCCCTCCTGTCCTTCAGAAAGAAGTACTGGTAGCCAGTATTTTAAAAAACCCTCTAAAATCAGGACAGTAAATAAAGAGGAACACTCAAACAACAGGGGAATTCCTGACATGAAACAATCAGGGCCAGCTAACACTTTCCAACAAAGGATTCCCCCAGGCAGGAATCAGCCAGGCTTTGAAATGAAAGGCCATTCAATGCTAAGCAAGGTGGCCCATTGCACCATTTACACTTGCCTCAAACAGACAAGAGTTCTTTCTCCCACAATGGACATTCTACAGATATATAAATCTTGCCTAGTTTCCAACAGACCTCACAACCTCTGAGGATGCCTGCCGTGGATATGGGTGAAATGTCAAGAGAAAATGCTTCTGAAACATGGCCATACAGCTCAGAAAACTCACAGCAACCCAATAAATAAATAAATAAATAAATAAATAAATAAATAAAATGTCATTTGTTTCTAGGACTTTTACTGGACCACGTGTTGGTTTCTTTCCCAAACATTTTCTACACCAAAGACTAATACAAGCATTGATTTAGACTCTGGAATCTCCTTGACATCCTTTTGTACATATTTCACATATGTGTTGTCTGATGTACCTGAAAAGGGGTTTTGGGGGGAGGGACGGTGGCCTTAAGTTTATCTAAAGGTATTAAATAGAACTATTTTTTAACTTCTCTCATTTCTCAGAAAATATTAAAACTTATTATTTTCCTATCTATTATAAGGAAATAGCTATTCACTTTAATTTGTAAAGTGCTTTACAGAATTAAGGCAATGGATGAAGCACCTGGAATGAAAGTTTGTAAGCCTACTGCTTTGGGGAGGAGGTGAACTTCCTTTGGAATAAATCACACTGAATTCACCGGGATCTGCTACCAAATAAACACAAATAGGATTGGGTTGTAAAATATTTAAATAACAACACTGACATGTGAAAATATAAGAGAAATGAAACAAATGTCATACAGGTGGCATTATTGTTTATGAACAATTAATGGACCCATACTGTTTACAATATGGCTCAGCATTTATGCAAATATAGAGAAAAAATATATGATTTAGACATTGAGAAATCGGAAGCCCTGGCGCTTGAGCATGATAGCTGGAGGTCAGCTGTGACCAGCAGTGCTGTAGAATTAGAAGAGGCACAAATGGAGGGTGAAAGAGAGAAACGTGCCAAGAGGAAGGCACATCAAGCCAACCCTCACCGGGATCGTCTTCCACCTGGAAACCAATGTCCTCACTGTGGGAGAACCCACCAGACCCACCACCAAGACACTACACTTAGAAGACCATCATCCTTGGACTATGAGGGATCACTTAAGTAAATAAAATGGTTTAATATGATTCCATACAATACACACAATCAATTCAGCAATTAAGCTGTATTCTGAAGTATTTCAAGATCTTATAATTCTTTCAATAAAACACTCTGACATATCAAGGCAAAAATTGCTAAGAATATGTGCCATTACTCTAAATATGTGTTTTGACCTCTTACTTAAAGAGTGTGTTCAAATTCCACATGCACAGACTCCCACACAAAACCCTACCACTATGAATGAAAAAAACAAACAAAAATAAATATATTATTTTAAGAAACAAAGAAGGTGGGGATCCGTGAGAAAGGATCTACAGACAAAATAAACATGACAGGACCCTAATCAAGAAGAGTATCACATCATTCCTTTTTCAAAAGAAAAGGTTAAACTAAAAGTCAGGATAATCATTCAGTTTCATTTCCTCTTAATTCAATTTTAGGTTCATATACAGATGTCATTTCTCTTTGGTCCTTCATCCACCACTTGAGCTGGACAAACAAATTAGACCTCAAGTCAAGATAAAATGTGTATAATTCACCTCTGGCAAGAAGGCACATTTTACAAAATGTATTTATCACCTAAACATTCTTAAGGAAAAACAGGTGTTACTTTGCTTAAGTTTTAAATAATACTAGGATTATGGAAAAAATAAAACTAAAAGCAAGCATATACTTATGTATTATGTGCACACATGCAAATATATACACACACATTTACTTGCAAGTTTTAACTGGAATTTCTGTACTTACATATCTGAGGATAAAAGATGCAGATATTCTTTGCCTTCCACATCCAGCGATTACCTCTAAAGCTATTGTCTGTTCAGAACTGAATAGCTCTTGCAATCTCCCTTTCAGAACACTCCCCAAACTGATTGTTCTTCCCATCAGCAATGAAAGCCTTGAGCATCACCCACAGTCTTGTTTGCATCATGCTTTCTACACAACCCCACACTTTACTATATTGCATAACGACAAGATATATTCTGCCAGTGTGCTTTCACTAGAGTGTACTCAGTGAACACAGGGTGGAAATCAAGTTTTTTCAAAAGCATATTGCTGTAAAGTCTTAAGGCTATTTATGAAGAGGATTTCTTAAACAAGCTGGGTGGGTTGCAGAGTACATCATAATCTTTTTTTTCTTCTTTTACCTGCAGGATCTCCACAAGACAATTTTCTATTTCCACATGTGTGCACACATTTGCTAGGGACAGACAAGGTCATACAGATTGCTTCTCCAGTAACAACCACCCACCAGCCAAAAAAATAAAGACCATTGATTTGCAGAACCATTTGCAGAAATGAATAGGGCTGTCAAAGACAGTGATATAACTTGGTGGTTTGCCCAAACTAGGAACTGTTTGATTAACTGGTTTTCCCCCTTGCTGTAACTAAAAACCTGTAACATCCTATCTTAAGCAATTAAAACATCTGAGACTTAAATGTTCTAACAATACACTTAGCACTTTGAGAACAATAGTACCAAACCTGTCAATACAGATGCACAAACACAGCCACACACAAAATTCTGAGATGTGAAGGAAAACACTTGTCCATGCTTTTCCAGTTAACGATCCAAGAAACTTCTAACAATAAACAAAAAGGACAAAAGGGCTACAACAACAAACATCTACTCACTGTTTGTGCTGAATTCCCTGTGAATAAATTGTTCTAAAATGTAGCCACATTCAACTGAAGCTGCTATTATTTGCAGACTTCCACAGCAGAGAAGAAAGGGAGCAGAAATTCTTTTGATAAGGAGTGCTTTCTCTTCAGTTATCAAATTACACCGTGATTGGTACGTTTTTATTAAACAAGGACAAAGGAGCCCACACAATGAAACTGTCTGCTCTTTATTTTAAGCAAGGAGATTGGGACAAAAGGGAAGGAAGGAGTCTGACTTCCCTTTCGATGGTAGAAGACAGGGCAATGAGATGAATAATGCTGAAGAGAGAACCGCAGAGTGGGCATTTTCATAGCAAAGCCATGGAAATTAGACTGAATGCAGAACAAGCAAAAAGTCACTTTGCCCCTAATGAGCCTAGAGAACAATCCAACATTGGTTGAAGATGCTTCTTAAGCTGGCAGATCTGAACTTTCAGCATTCCAAACATCAAAAACAAAAACAAACCACAACGTAAAGCAGTGGTTCTTGGCCTGTGGGTCCCCAGGTATTTTGGCCTACAACTCACAGAAATCCCAGCCAGTTTACCAGCTGTTAGGATTTCTGGGAATAGAAGGTCAAAACATCTGGGGACCCACAGATTGAGAATCATTGATGTAAAGGGAAAGGACCTCTCTTCCATTATCCTCTGGTTATGAGGAATTCTCACAGAGTGGAGTATGGATACTGTACCCAACTCTTAAAAATTAACTTTAATCAGACCTCTCTGTATGTGCACATTCTTCAGGTTGTCTGCCAATTTATGGCAACCACATACATTTCACAGGGTTTTCTTAGACAATAAATATTCAAGAGGTGGTAACAGCAATAACACCGTCCTATACAACAGTGCAATTATGAAATTACTTTTAGAAGCAGGAGCTTCCTCTTTGCTTCCCATGGAGGAAGGAACAATTGCATCAAAAGTTCAAATTCAGTTTCTGGGTACAAAAATAGCATCCTAACCTACCAAGCTCACATTAAATTGCACTGTGCTGTATTCCCCTGAATAACAATTTAAATAAACATTTTTAAAATACCTTAGACAGGAGTTAACTAACGTTGTTCAGCTGAACTTCTTTTGTGTCTGTGTGTGAGAGAGACAGGGTAGAGGGGAGACAATAGCTATACTTCAATTAACGATGATGGTGGTCATCCTCACCCTTTCCATCTCTCTCTTCACATATACACATGCATCAAATTCTGGTGTGAAATCAAGACAAAAACACCTGACTGACTCCATATTCAATATATAATACTATTTTTAGTTAATTTTATTAACTGATTTTTTACTTCATCCTTCTCCCAGGATGAAACATTTACTCAAAATAATGTTGATGTCTTAACCACAGCCGAAGGAGTACAAATGTTACTTAGAAAGCAACTTCTTATTGCTGCTGTGTGCCTTCAAGTTGTTTTTAACTGATGGCAATTCTAAAGTGATCCTATTACAGAGCTTTCTTGGCAAGCTTTGCTTAGAAGGGGTTTGCCTCTGCCTTCCTCTGAGGCAGAGAGAATGGGACTTGCCCAAGGTCACTCAGTGGTTTCCATGACAAAGGGGGGATTTGAACTGTTCTGCAGAAACATTCTCTGAAGAGCAACCTCCAGATCACTCTTACAAACACAAGGACATTTACAAATCTATATTGATTCTGGTAACCATCCTGCTACACAAGCTGCCCAGAAGGAAATCCAGAGCATCTGTCAAGAAATCAGTCACAGATTGCAAGCAAGTAGATTGCAGTAGCTCTCAATTTAGCAGCAGGCATGGACATAATCAATCTTGGCACATTCAACTGTATTTGGCCTCTTTCAAGAAGCAGTTGTTTCACATCACACTGATTATTGTTGATATAAGTTGAGAATCCCTTATCCAGAATTCTGAAATCCAATACTCTAACATCTGAAATTATCCACATAGATGGCTGTGGATAGTAAAGGTGTCACATAGCAACACCTTTACTTTCTGAAAGTTCAATGTACACAGATTTAGTTTAATGCACAAAAAATATTAAAATGTTTTATAAAACTAACTTTAGGCTATGCTTATAAGGTATACATAAAACATAAATGAGTTATTGTTTAGAATTGTATCCCATGTACAAAATATCTCATTATATACATATATATGCAAGTATTGAAAATCCATACGAACCCCAAGCATTTCGGATAAGGGATATTCAACCTATACTACAAATTGAAATTAAACAAATGCAACAAGTATTTTCTGCTATACAACCAGATGAACAAGAGTTATCACTTTGTTTTCTGATTAAAACACCTTAGCTTTGGAAAAAATCTTAAGAAGTGTGCTTACCCTGAAAGGCAACTCTAGTTTCTCCCTCTGAGGAATCTGGTCTAGAATGCCATCCGTACTGCTCCTTCTGAGACTTGTGGTAACATCGGGCACATTGCTAAAATCTTCATACAAATAAAAAAATAATAAATGACAGGGTTAAATTGTCAGAAGCTATGGCCCTCTTCATTTCATTCACAGATGCTTTCTGTATGGGAGAAAACTCACACAGAGAGCTGAGCATTTGGTTCTAACAGCAGTTCAGCTAAAATAGCTCACTGCAGTAAATGCACATATATGATTGGCTGAACTAAACCTCTCCTTTTCTCATTCCTAAAGTAGTGTCATCTGTGTGAAGTATGGCTGTTTGTGATGGCTGAGGGAACAACTAGTAAAACATGATCATCACACATATCAAGTTATTCTTCTTAACAAACTGTATGGTTTTCTGTATGGTGTGGCTCTTAAATTTTTGAGCGCATGTGGAGAACTGGTCATAGTTAAAGCAACATAACTATTTTTGCTGATAGCATGTGCACCATAGTGAAGATGATTGGCAACTTCTACTAGGGAAGCATTTCTCAACGTGGGGGTTAGGACCCCTGGGGGGGTCGCAAGGGAGTGTTAGAGGGGTCACCAAAGAACATCAGAAAAAACATTTTCTGTTAGTCATGGCAGTTCTGTGTGAGACCTTTGGCCCAATTCTATCGTTGGTGGGTTCAGATTGCTGTTTGATTGTAGATGAACTATAAATTCCAGTAGCTACAAATCCCAAATGACAAAATTAACCCCCCCCCCCAACCCCACCAATATTCAAATTTGGGCGTATCGGGTATTTGTGCCCAATTTGGTCTGGGGAATGAAAATACATCCTGCATATCAGATATTTACATTATGATTCATAACAGTAGCCAAATTACAGTTATGAAGTAGCAATGAAAGTAATTTTATGATTGGGGGTCACCAAAACATGAGGAATGGTATTAAGGGGTCACAGCATTAGGAAGGTGGAGAACCACTGTACTAAGGACTTTCATCCTAGGGCAAATGCCTTAGAATGAAAGGACAACCCAAGATTCCCTTTGGTTTCCAAATCCTCATAATATATTCAACACATTATCAAGTATTTCTGCTCTGAGAGTATTATTAATGTCTGCCAGTCAATGCAACATTTTCACTGTACATGAATCCATGTACAGAGCTACAAGCTGTGAGTGGAAAAGCAACTTTACAGTAATATCATCACCAACAGAAGTTTTCTTCTAAACTTTCACTATTTAAAGCAAGATAACTGACCAGCAAATAGTACATGTAAATTCTATTCTATATCCAAAATGATAGCTAGTATGCATTTATAAACCTTTCCCCCCATGGTGTCATCTTTTTCAATGTTGCCTTGAATTCTGAGATAGGATAGTAATAATGATGATATCATTGTCATCATCATCATCATCATCATCATCATTTTCCCAAGACACAATAGAGTCTGTTCTTAGTATCCACTGGAGTCTGGTTCCAGGGCCCCCTGTGAATACCAAAATTCAAGCATGCTCATGTCCAATTATATGCAATAGTGTGGTAAAATGATGCCTCTTACATAAAATTGTAAAATCAAAATTTGCCTTTCTGGAATTTTCTTTTAATCAAGCTATACATGGTTAAATTTGTGAATATAGAATTGATGGATACAGAAAATCAGCTATATATCATTTTTGGACTTTTAATTGATCACTGATTATATTAAGAAGTACCATACTAGATGTCACATACTTTTTTTTCTGCAGCTACAGTAATCATGAAATTGCTGGTCAAGCCAATGGAAGGCAATATCCAAGCTAACTACTTCTATCGCTATTGGACCATTACTAGGTTAGACTGTGCTGAAACAAGACAATCATTCTGGTAATAGAACAAACATTCTGCCCCAAGAGAAAAATAGAAAGCTATACAAAGGTTTGGAGGACTTGTCATTATCCAGCTCTCAAGTGTTAGGCCCTCCTGTTCCAAACTGAAAGTCATTTGAAAAATGATCGCAGTCTTAAGGGACAGAATAGTGTTCCTGAACCAGGTGCCATCCAGATGCCTGAAATGACAATTTCCAACAGCCCCAGGCATGCACGTCTAAAAGTAAGGAACACTAAGAACTATATTCTAAAATATCTGAATCACACTAGGTTGGAAATGGATTGGGACAGTTTCTTCAAGCCAAGGAGTGGTTTTTAAAAAAATCTTTCTATTTTATTATGCAATTTTCATGGAAGCCAATTGTTTTTAAAACATTGCTAAAAGTTGCTTAAGCCAAATATTTCTAGAACGTCTACTTATTAAAATGGTTTTGTGTGACACCAGCATCTTCTGTGATCTCCAAGCCAAAGAGAAAATTAAAAGACAGGCGGTAATAGGTATATAATTGGGAAGGGTACATTTGTAAGTGCAACAAAATCCAATATGACACAGTAAATACAATATATGTTACCAATTCCAGCCTTCTCTTCATCAGCAGAATTGTACTGATATAATGATCATTGGCAGTGGCCAGATGCAAGCTGAGACTCTCTTCACAGAGGGCAGGACATGTGCTTCTAGCTGAACCCCACTCTACCAGACCCCCTCCCCCCCCCCCCCGAAAATACACTATGACGGCTGTATTCCACACAAATGGTCTCCCAGCTACAAGGAGCACATTTTTAGGTATTCAGAGAGGCGAAGTTAATAAGAACCATGTTTCCTTTATGGAAGAGCAGAGGTATCTCCTGCTAGCACTGATGATGATGATGATGATGATGATGATGATGATACAAATTTATTTATATCCTGCCCTATCTCCCTGTAGGGAATCAGGACGATTAAAGAGAATCGTTGTATGCTTTCAAACTGTTTCTGACTTATGACAACCTTAAAGCAAACCTGTCATGGAGTTTACCTAGCAAGATTTGATCAGAGGGGGTTTGCCTTTGCCTTTCTCTGTGATGAGAGAGTACATCTTGTCCAAGTTAAGCCAGTGGGTTTCCATGGCTGAGCAAAGATTCAAACCCTGGCCTCCAGTGTTGTAGTTTAATGCCCAAACCACTACACCATGCCGGCTTTCACAAGTACATTACTTAATTCCATTACTTACACAAAATCATTTCTTAATTACATATCTCCTTAATTGTATTACTTATTATTGTGTTGAATTAGCTGGAAATATATGATTCACTTTCATTCAAGAATAATGACTTTGCACATAGCAAAATTCAGAGAGAATACTACATTTCCCAAGTTAGTCCCTTGCTGTTCATTATTCAATTAAATTGGAACAGAATCTGCACAGATTGGACAATTAAAAGAAGCAAAGAGACAGCCCACAAGCTTCACAGTTATAAGGAAATGATATCGCTTCCACAGAAATACAGACTATGCAATAAAAGGGCAATATGAACATAATCTGGATATATTCATCAGGATTCTTCAGGGGGTTGGGGGACCAAAATACGGAAGGAGCAGAAAACAAACCAGGAATAATGCTAACTAAATGAAGGAAGTCTGCCTTCTAGCATGTAAGAGGGATCCGCAGATGCAATCTTCACACGTTGCTTTAGCCTGCCTAATTAATGAAGGCTTAATTGCATGCTAATCAGCATAGCTCTTCCTAACTCATTCATCTCTTTGCAAATGGAGAGGAAATTAGAATCAGGAAAAAGGAGGAATTGAGAGGTTGTTTTTTTAAGTATCTGCCTGCTAGGATGTCTTCCCACCACTTGTAGTTCTATTTTGATCACTCGTCCATCTGGGTAATAAGGATCCTGCTGCTCATCAACAAAAAACATCAAGTTTTAACAAATGTCTAGAGTGTGGTTGGTAGTGTTGACTCTTTCTGTTCCAAGCTAAAAGAAGGAGGTGTAATGCACTTTCTACTCTACTGGCAGGAATAGAGGGGAGGGGAGGACATCTGAAAACTAAAAGTAAATGCAGACAATTAGTTATGTGCTCAATCTACACGTGGAGGAAGTACGCAGGCATTTTAAAGTCATTCCTGTGAAAAAACCAAAGCCTATATCAACCACCAACTTAAAAAGAATTCTCAATGCATTTGGTCTATTAGAACAGGCATACCATGAAAAGGAGTTAAAATCTGGGTAAACAGAGGGAAATAAGATGCTTTGACATCTGAGTCCTTTAATATGGCTGGAGTATTGCTTATTGTAATTGATTAATTGTGCAATATTTAACATATTGCTATGATCATCATATATATTCTACACTGTTGACTCGCAAAGAAAACATCCTAATGACTGAATACTTAGAATTACGCCACTGGTTGATTTTCCTGCTTACAAATGTTTCAAAACAATGTTTCTTGCCTGACCCTTTGTGGCTACCCTACAATTATCAAATTCTTCTTTGCAGATATGATTGCTCCATGTATTTTTTTCAATTAGAGAAAATTGACCTAAACAAAAATATGAATTTGTTTGTGCAATGTGCCTGCCACAATATGGCAAAAGGAGGAATGTTGGGTCTCTGGCAGGAAAAGCTAAATACAGATCAGCTAAAGCTGGTGGATCATGAGGGAGCCACCCACCTTTCCTGAGTGATGCTCCCTTTGAGGGTAGTTATCACTGCATTGTCAGTTACAGAAATTTGCTAATGGCAACCAATTTGGAAGGGCAGCCAATATCTCAAAGGACAGGATCAGAAATCCAAAACAGATTGGAGTACGAGGCTGAAACTAACAAAATGAATTTTGACAGGGAGAAAGGCACAGTACTACACTTAGGGAGTAAAAATTGAAATGCAAAGATATAGGATGGGCGACACCTGACTTGAAAACAGTTAATGTAAATGGGATCTAGAAGTTTTAGTAGACCACAAACTGAACATGGGTCCATAGTGTGCTATGGACTCATGTTCAAAAAAACCTGTTTTGATTTTAGGCTGCGTCAATATGAACATAGTATCTAGATCAGGTATGGGGAAACTTCGGCTCTCCAGTTGTTTTGGACTCCAACTCCCACAATTCCTAACAGTGGCTGTTAGGAATTGAAGGCTGTTAGGAATTGAAGTTAGGAATTGAAGTTTGCCCATGCCTGATCTAGATCACGGGAAGTAATAGTACCATTCTGTTATCACTAAGGCTTAAAATATTAGAGCAATGTTTCCAAAGCAATCTGGAAACAATCAGAAAGAAAGTTTTTTTAACCATTAAAATACAGTATGGATCAAGAGCTAATAAAGATGACAGAAAACATATCTGTAAATTTTATTTTTATTAAAGAATTAAAATAGGAGACAACTTCAACTGTTTATGTATAAATGTAAGATTTCTTATGCTGTTAACTTGGTGGTTTGGGGTTTCTCATATTCTTCCAGTAGACTTGAGCAAAAAGCAGGAAAACAGCTGAAGTATCTGTTTATCTGTTTCAAGAATATAGCTAAACTGCAGTATCCTGATGCTTTCTCGGTATTTACATACTCACTGGGGAAAAAAAACCTGTTGGAGTGGCATATAAGTGTATGGGATCCTAAATGAGAGAAACAGCTCTTCAATAAATTCAATCCTCCTTTTACTAGAAACATTGCTGATGTTCAGCAGTTCAGTCTGGGAGTTAAATTACATTATTATCAGCAGAAAGGGACACATTTTCAGTGCTTTTGCACGACAGTTACAAATTACATGGATATAAAAGCTACTAGTCACTGCATTAATCTCTTTCATTGTGACCTTTATTAAAAACAAACTGTTTAAGGAGTTTAATAGAAGACTCTATTTTGTATCTCAAAAGCACATGGAAATAAATATTTATGCCTAATCAACTGATTAATCAATTACCAGTTTAAACTGGTGCAAATGTCAATGTTGGTGTCTGCCCAGGTAATCATCCAATTACTACAATAAGCACAGTTCACTTCAGCAGAACATATAGTATATTCCTTTCGTTTTAATTATCATTTTTATATCCTATTTCCAAAATGGTTACTTTTGCCCATCAAACTTCCAGCGGAACTTTACCTTCCTCTGGCAGTTTGATGGACAAAAGTAAATATTTTTTCAAAAGTGCTTGTGGCAATGCACTTGCAGTTTTGTCACTTTCAGTCACTTCTGACTCTTCGTGACCTCATGGACCAGCCCATGGCAGAGCTCCCTGTCGGCTGTTACCACCCCCAACTCCTTCAGAGTCAAGCCAGTTACTTCAAGGATATGATCCATCCATCTTGTCTTTGGTTGGCCTCTCTTCCTTTTTTCTTCCATTTTCCCCAGCATCATTATCTTCTCTAAGCTTTCCTGTCTTCTCATTATGTGGCCTTTAAGACATTTCAGATTTAAGGCACAACAAAGGCTAGAAGATCCAATCAGTCCATACTTCAGCAAATACAGCCCGACTGCTCATTGGAGGGAAGGATAGTAGAGGCAAAGATGAAGTACTTTGGCCACATTATGAGAAGAAAGGAAAGCTTAGAGAAGACAATTATGCTGGGGAAAATGGAAGGAAAAAGGAAGAGGGGCCGACCAAGGGCAAGATGGATGGATGATATCCTTGAAGTGACTGGCTTGACCTTGAAGGAGATGCAGGTGGTGACTGTCGACAGGGAGGTCTGGCGTGGGCTGGTCCATGAGGTCACAAAGCGACTGAACAAATAAACAACAAGGCTATCACAGTTATTCCCCCCCCCCTTTTTTTTCTCTCTCCTTTTTTGCACATTTTTTAAAAAAAGATTTGTCTTCCTCTGAATGAGTTTCCATGGCTGAACAGGGATTCAAACCCTGGTCTTTCAGTGTCCTAATTCAACACTCAAACCACTATACCACAGTGTCTCAAATTCAGTAATAACACAAAGTAAGCCCCATGGAGGCTCACAGGGTGTGTATGTGTGTGTGTGTGCATGTGAGAGAGACTGTTTGCATACCAACACACCTATCCATACATCCAATTTCTATTTGTCACCCAAATGAGACACAACAACAAAATGGCACAAAGACAACCATCCACACAAGATGTCTTTCCTCTTTTATTGCCCCATCTCAACTATCACATCTCAACTTATATTGCTCCATGTTTAATTATCACAAAGACCTGTGGAGTGGGTCTAAGGTTTTCTATCTTCATGGAAAGATGACACATCATGGATGACTTTTGATACAATTATGGGAGAAAACTGGGACTTTTTAAATTAAAAAAACCCAATCTCATCACTCCCTTAATATACTTATTACAACTTCCATGGCATAAGCATACTGGGTGCACACATGAGTATTGCACATAGAGGGAATATCCCCAAACGTTTTGGGGAATACGTATGGCACTAGCATACATGCACAGCATTTGTACGAAGCGCTATGCTACTGCTCCTGGCTTCTAGGATTCCTTGGTAGCTTGATTGGACACAAAGTTTATGTCTACTTTCACCCTATCAAGAGAAGTTGACAAAATTGGAGGAAGGGATGGGTGAGCAGAGTCTGTCTGACTCAGTTTAGCACAAACCTTTGGTAGTTTACTGGGGGCAGTAGCTGGCTTGGTTCTTCACTTTTGCTGGCTTTGTCAAACCACTTGCTGCAAGGGATGGTCTGTACAGTTTTGGGAACCACATTTTAAAAATTGCATCCATGGACTTGTTATTATAAGCAGTTTACTTATCAGCCTTCTTATATAAGCAAAGCATGATTCACAAGGAAATGAAATGCTTCAGCTGACAGATGGTAGCAAGTGGGCAACTTGGAAAATAAAATGCTCAAGCTTCAGTCATGTTCAGCCAATTGAAGGAATAATAAGTTTCCAGGTCATCCGAAAAGTTTACTCCCTTTTTTCTTTCTTTTCTTCCTGTTTTGATTTTGTATCATCAGCTGGCACAAAATAAGTTTGAAATAAATCATTTTTTAGGAAAAGGCTAAAGACATGGATGTGGGACCAAGTGTTCAATTAGTAATCTATCAGTGCAATAAGAGAATATGAAAAAGTGCAATGACAATTTGGAACGTCCACGGATTGTGATACTGGATTACTTGATTTTAAATAAGTGGTTTTAAAATTTTGATATGTTTTAATGATTGTTTAATGTATATGTTTATCTTATTATGTATATTTGTATGGCATTGAATTGCTGCTTATACATGTAAGCCACCTTGAGTTCCCTGCGGGGCAAGAAAGGCGGGGTATACATATGGTAAATAAATAAATAATAATACATATTTTAGACCATTTATGAATAAAGATTAGCATGTTACCATGTATCTCTGCTCTTGATACATGAACAAAATCTTCTATTATTGCTGACAGAGAGGATTATCTGACCTGCCCTAGCCTCTACATAGAGACTTATATTTTGTGATGATTTACTGCATTAATATTGCTTTTGACTTTCACCCTCACCAGTTTTAAAGTTCAATTATTAGAATATTCATTCTCTTTGAACCATTTGCTATATTTGCAGCTGTGGCAATCCTTATCCTCCTAAGGCTGATACGGTTTCTTCTTTCTAATATTATACACTTCTGTTTTTCTTTTGATGCACTCTAGGTTAGGAGTGGGCAATTTCCAGTGATCAAAAGCCCACTGTCTCTCCAACTTTTTAATGGGATATGATGGCCCAATTATTACTTTTTTCCCCATCTGATTGACTAAAGTAGTCACTTTAAATCGGCTGCTTGGTGGGGAGGAATGGACTGCTATGACCTTTCTGGACCCAGCAGAGCAAGGGCAGAAGGCATGTAGCCCTCCAGATGTTGTACTCCAAGCATTGTTTACCATCAACCATGGCTAATATGTCAGAGTTGCTGTTCAATATCTGGAGGGTTAGCTATTCCTACTCTGGCCCAAGAAAGGTCTATTGCCAGAAATTGGGGGAGGGAGGTAAGGCACACTGAAGATCAGAGGTCACAATGAACCCCAAACCCTCTTGTCAACTTCTCCTGATAAAGTGATGATGATGATGATGATGACGATGATGAAGATAAGGTTTTAGTGGACCGCAATGGACTGATTTGGATGACAATTTGAACCAGCCAACTGTTTTAATGTATATTTATAAGTGTTTTCAGTGTATGCTAATTGTATTTTATGTTATGTTATTATAATGTGTTGGCAGTGAATAGTTGCCTGTTGGAAGCCATCCTGAGTCCCTCTTTGGAGGTTGAGAAGGACGGGGTATAAATCTTCTAAATAAATAAATAAAAAGGGCAAAGAAAGAACAAATTCAGAGAATTCTAAGAGGTTGGGCTTTTACCCTCACATTCTATATTTAAGTCTAAGAAAACAATCTGAACAGCCACACTTCTTAACAAAAATTATTTGACTTTAGACAGGAACCTAGTCTTAGCACATGTAGATTTTTGTATTTTTAGCAATCCCCTATATAGGTTTGGGAAATAAGCACAAGAAATCAGAAGCTGAAATGTCAGAACCCAATGTATCAGGACTAGTGAAGTGTTTCACTATTTCATCCCAGAGTCTTCTAGGCCAATGCAGATAAAATAGGACACAAAATAAGAGAGAACATGAGGGCAAAAGGGTAAATCCATTAAAATGATGAATTCAGTCAAAGCTGTGCCATTTCCATTTATTTCTATTAAGATGCCACTTGAAAAAATCATAAACTAAATGCTAACACTCTATAATTTGATAAATGTGACAAGACTCTTTCACAGAGATTAAGTCAGAATAATTTCCAGTATCTCATAGTACACATGGCTGCCATGTTTGCTCTCCATATTGTCAACTAATTCTAAAATACCTTTGTTCTTTAGTGTCTAGGAATATATTTTGTCACAATTCTTAACATAAAAGAATAGCTTAACACAAGCTGCAAAATGTATCCCTAAGGAATAATGAATCTGGCAAACGGGCACATACATTTACAATGCTGAATACAACAGGTAATGCTGGCCTATAATATCAAGCTAATAAGATAAGTGAACTGTAATTAATTAGCTTCGTAATTTTTGTTTTATGGCATGAGACTCTGTATGCCAACAGTCAATTTAATAGTATTTTAAATTGAATAAAAACCCACAATAAAATTATGACTAACTGTTCCACAAATCTTGCAATTCATTATTTTAATTTTAAAGATGACCTAATAAAAGATGCTTTACAATTAAATCAATCATAACAAGCTTTCTTCAATGACATTTCATTAAAATTGCCATAGAATTTGGAAGGTTGGTTGGAGGCCATTTGGTAGCTTTTAAAATGAAGGCATCCCTAAGCCTCCATTCCATATAGTTAGTTATATAAAGGTGCATCCACAAAGATTTGTGTTAGCCATTTCAATACACATTTTGCTATAAGATTTTATGAAATCTATCACAATGCAATACCAGATATTTTTAATTACTTTATTCCCACTGGCTAAAATACTGCTTTCCTAGATAAAAATCCTAGGAATACGCATATCAGAGTAATGTAGCATATTAGAGTAACGCTCATCAAATATGTTGTCGAAGGCTTTCACTGCTGGATTTGTAAGTTTTTGGGGCTGTATGGCCATGTTCCTGACGTTTCACCCACATCTATGGCAGGCATCCTCTGAGGTTGTGAAGTCAGTTGGAAACTACTTGCCTAGTTTCCAATAGACTTCACAACATCCAAGGATGCCTGCCATAAATGTGGGCAAAATGTCAGGAAAGAATGCTTCTGAAACATGGTCATACAGCCCGGAAAACTCACAGCAACCCACTCATCAACTATTCCATAAGAGGCTGGTAATTTTAGGCACCATCTACACCGCCATATAATCCAGTTTCTGAATCCAGATTATCTGCTTTGAACTGGATTATATGGCAGTGTAGACTCAGTTCAAAGTGGATCATTTGGATGTTGTCAGAAATGTATAATTGTTAAAAAAATTTTCTGGTTTAAAAACCAATTTTTTTGTTTTAATTTATTTTCTAGGAAATCATTACTGAAAAATGGAATTTAGATAGTACTAAAAATAACTGTATCTAGCCATTTAGACATAGAAAAATGTAGTCACACACACGGTAATGCCTCCTTACATAGTTTGAAATCAACTAACTTTGATAAAATGCAGAAACATGTCTGTTTCTGCATCATACAGCCAATATATCAAGCACCATCTCACCATTTGTTGTATTTTCCTTGAAGTTATCCAGAAATTCTTCCAGGAGTTGAGACTGGTTAGGAGGGGGCAACAAGTTTCTTCCTTCCCTGGAAATGTCCCCATCTGACCATGTGGTGCATAATGCATTTGCATGGCAGCTGATATTTGTAGTCAAAGTCAGTTTCACACTTTTCTCAGAGAACAATAACTCCATCTGCCTGAGGTCAAGATCAGATACAGACTCTCCATTTATAACCAAGATTTCGTTGCCAACACGCAGCCCTGGAAGCATGAGAACAAGAATGGAAAAGAAGGCTAAGCAGGAGGTATGCTAACAGTCAGAGATGCTAAACGTGACACAGAGCACACTTGATTATTAAAACATTTAGCATTACCTTCATCTTACTAGCTAAAACATCTTGGAATGGATTTTGATGAAAGAATGACTTGAGCAAATACTTTATCAGCATTGACACCTGTCAACTAAAGACAGCATTCTGGTTCTTTATGAAAGAGTGAAAAAGTAGGGAAAGGCTCTGAGAATTCAATTTATTATGAGGCAGTAAGAGGACAATAAATTTAGTGTCTATAAAAGTAATCATACATATGCCAGTTGAATTATATGAAGTAGGGTACTATACTGTTGAATTAAAGCAGTTTGAAACCTGTTTAACTGCCATGACTCGATTCCAAGGAAATATGGAAGCTGTAGTATCACAAAGTCTTTAGCCTTCTCTGCCAAAGAGTGCTGGTGGCTCACCAAACTACAACTACAACAATTCCATAGCATTGAGCAGATAAAGTGGCAGCTAACGTGGTATTACACTGCATTAATTCTACAGTGATAAACCCTCTTTTCCAAGTAAATATCCCATTCCTCTTTTCCAATTCCTTTTCTTCACATTTTGGCTTAAATGTGGAATAAGCAATAGCTGCTTTATCTTAGCTAAATGCTTCCAGGACATGAGCATAACTGGCAGTAAGAATATATAATGAAATGAGATGATGGGCACTTGAGTTTGACAGCCATGGAAGATTATGGCTGCAATCCTGTTGGTCCATTTCATCATTTATTTTACACTCTGCCATGTAATGTTACTTTTGGTAGGAGGAATATAGCTGTGTGTCTGAAAGACATAAAAAAAGGCCATCACTGTTTCATTCTGGAAACCATATAATCCATTAACAAGGTTCCTGCCAATTTTTGACAAACAATAGCAGTAATTGTTGGTTTTTCAGGCTATATGGCCATGTTCTAGAAGCATTCTCTCCTGATGTTTCGCCTGCATCTGTGGCAAGCATCCTCAGAGGTTGTGACTTCAACAATACAATAGCAGTAATAATGGATCTAGAAACAAAAACATTCAGAAGTGGAATTTCCAAAAATTTGCAGACAAAAGTTGAGTTGACATATCAAGGTGAAATGCTGCACTAACTAGTGCTGCTATTTAACTGCTGATTTAGAGACTATATCTTGGCAGACCCAAACAGATGAGCATGTTTACCTGTCTGAATGTATCTCCCTCTGTGAGCCAGCAAGGAGATTAAGATCTCCTGGGTAGGCCCTGTTCTCCATCCCACCTCCTCCGGCATGATTGGTGGGGACGAGATACAGGGCCTTCTCAGTGGTGGCACCTCAGCTACACAGGTATAGTCTAGTTGGAAAGCCATATTTGGATCCAACGAAGTTTAAACACTGCTTGTTTCATATGAAAAGTGCCTTGGAACCTACAGCCAAAACACCCTCCCAACAAGAATACACCTGGCAAAAACCAGACAGGTATCTGTACACCTTTCTATACATAATGCTCACATCTGTGTAAGAAAAGCTCTGAAGTGTAAATCTCAAAATTCTATGTTAGTCTGTTTCAAAATTAAAAAAGAAAGAAAGAATTTGAAAGGTGCCACAAGAATCCTACCAATCTTTCCCTTTTTTATTTTGTCATGTGTAAGGCAGAATTTTTAAAAATACTCCTTTTAAAAAGGAGGAACAGCATCAATCTTATAGTCTGTCACAAAAACTGACAGGGCAAGATGGAAAAATGTGGAGCAATTATCTCTTTGTTAAATGCAGTATGTACCTCAGCAGGAAAGATTTTAGATTTAAAGAGACAGCACAAACCTTCTCTGTAAGCCATCCCATCAGGAAGAACATCACTCACGAAGATATGGCTGAGATGCTCTTGATCATCAACTTGTGCAGTTACTGCAAATCCTGAAGTTTTTTAAAAAGATGTAACATTTCACATTTGTCATCTTACAACAATTCTTAAAATAAGATTTTGTTTCTGTAATATTTCATCACTTGTTCTACTCCAACTAAGAGATTCCTATTACATCAAATTCGTATTTTGTATAGTTTTGTATAATTTGAAAGCATCAGACTTACCGAAATCAGCTACACCATCACTCTTAGTGAGTTGGACATGGAAGAAACTCAAAGGAAATATTTCTATTTCATCATATATCTGAAAGAGAGAAAGATGTTCGACTTTGAAGAGGTACAGCATTAAAGAGTTAACACACAAGGCAATTACTACTGAGCAAAATAATCCATTCCTTTGTGTGCCAATTTCTGAGTGTTAAAATGGAGAAAAGAGTCAGTGACTTGATTTTTTACTGTTGATTGCTTATTCTCTATTTTGTTAATGTGATTATGATTTATATTGTATTGATTGTTTATTGATGTTTTATTTTATTGATGTTCTGTTTATTGATGTATTGCGGGCTTGGCCTCATGTAAGCCGCACCGAGTCCCTTGGGGAGATGGTAGCGGGGTACAAATAAAGTTTTATTATTGTTGTTGTTTTTTCATTATGTGGATTTCACTGAAATCTCTCAAGGTGATTGTACTTTACCCCTGGTAGTGTGGGAGATGGGAAAAGTTTTGATAATTAACTTATGCCTTGTTATCCAACTATGATTTGTAGGGTCAAAATTGATATAATAAGGAGAGCATGTGTATTTTATTTATGTATATATCCTGACAAGTAGATATTGTGGGCAATGAACCCTCCATTTTTTCTCTGGTGTTCAATAGCTGTAATTTTGTGTCTCATTTCCTGCTAACTTCAAGAAGACTACTCTAGAAGGAGGAGAAAAACAGAATTTGGCTTCAGTAGGGTTTTTTTGGTCGACATCCTTTTACTGGAGTAATCATTGTTCGGTCCAATTGCAAAACTTTGAAGTATTTGTCTATTTTATCATGAAAATACAATTCTACAAACACAGGATCTTCTCAAAGAATTCCAAGTCTTTTCATAGTGCCACTTGCCTGATCTTGGATGTATTCATAAGCTTCAGGAATGTACTGCTCAATATTTTCATCAATATGTCTTCTAAGGTGTAAACCGTGGTATCTTGGTTCCAACTGCTTAATCTAAGGGGTGAAAGTAATTTATCGGCAATTCAGATATTATTTGTACAAATACAGATGTCAGAATAGAGAGAGATTGTCAAAAGACCTTCAGATTATGCCATTATGCAAACCTACAAGTAATGTCTTCAATAACAACTGAATACACCATAAAGAAATGTATTTAATGGTACAGCTTTCATACCAGGGCTGCAAGTTGTTTTTTTTCTGTTACAAGAAACCCACAGATTTGTAATGATACTTCTTGTATTTGAAATTAAACAAGTGGTTAGATGTGTAAATAAACTTAGAAACCTTTTCTCTTCTTTAGCCTACACTGGCATCTGTTTGCGTTTGCAGGTCTTCCAGATGGCTTGCTTCTACTCAGTGAAATATACACATCTGATGTATAAAATGCATGTGTGCACACAGACTGTTAAGAGAGGAATGTTGTGTCTGGGCTAGCTTTTATTGCACTTTTACTGCCAATTCCCCCTGAGATCCTGAAACGCCACCTATTTGTCACAAGTATATTATCACCAGGAAGCTGAATAATGGGAAAGAGAAATGCTCCCCCCAGGATATTGGCTTTATTGTTGGATGTAACCTTGAGGTGGTATCCCTTAAAGATGACATATGGTTGACACTATGCTGAACTTATTTCAAACATCAACAGGGCAATAGCTCAAGTGGAACAGTCTGTGCATATATTAAGACACAGCGCTGAATCCTTCAGTACAGAACTCCTTCTATATGAGGAAGGACCTTCGGTTTTATGGAAAACAACACTAACAGAAAGGGAGTGAAGTGATTTTTGTTTCCCTTCATGCAATTCTATTATAATGGATCCCCTTGCTGTTCCAGTGTCTGAATCTCCTATCAGATTATTCAGCAATAATACAGGACTTTTTTTAAAGAAGCAACACAATATATTCTTTTTTTCCTGAAAGTTAAGAACAAGATAGGTTCTGTAAGTTTGCTCTTAAGCTGAATTTGTAGGTAAGTTGGTACAAGTACATTTTAAGTATAACTACAGCCATACACACACACACACACACACACACACATACCGTGTTTCCCCAAAAATAAGACACTGTCTCATATTTATTTTTCCTCAAAAAAGACACACTATGGCTTATTTTCAAGGGGTGTCTTATTTTTTTTATTAAGTATGGTACAACCACCTGCATTTATGGGATGATCTCTCTCGACTCAGTAGCAGACTGCCTACTTGCTGAAACTTTTCCCCTATCTCCTGGTGTTTGTGTGGGGTGAGAGGGACTCACAAACTGTTGATCAGTGATGGGGAGCAACAGCTTTACCAGTGTTTGTTGGGAGTGAGAGAGACCCACATACTGTTGCTGGTTGATGCTAGGGGAAAGAGACTCACAGTGCTGAGTAAAACTGCAGCCACAGCTTTACTTCTTTCTCCTGAGGACACACAATACCTAAAGCAAAGCGTCCTGCTCCTCACTTCACTGAGACTTTTAATTTGACTTTATATGTCTCCCTCTATGTCTCAGCTTTCAGCATGCACGGAACAACCAGGACCTAAAGGGGGGGGGGGGGTGATTTTGTCCACTGCATAGCCACACCTATCACTATGTCTTATTTTTGGGATATGGCTTATATTATAAACATTTATTACGGTCAATGACCAGCATCAAAAAGGTACAAGTGACAGGGTGTGCAAATGTCAGAGTACGCACACATGTACAAGCACAAGTACAGAAGTATACAAGCATCAGGTTACACACAAATCCGGGTATCAGGAAACAATGTTAACAATGTTAGTGCGCAAATGCTTACAAATCCTGCTAAGGCTTATTTTATGGGTATGTCCTATTTCAGGGGAAACAGGTTGTGTGTGTGTGTGCATACACACACAAACACACAGATATACATACATCTTAGGTTTAGATAAAATAGGGGAGAGTTAACACCCCTGTGGCATTTTGTTTTGTTGTCTGTGTCCTGTTCAGAAACTTTGCCTCACTTTCTGTCATTGTGATAATTGAATTTTTAAAAATTAGCTTGTTGTGGAAACAATGATTCATGATAAAGCTTCAGTTGAGACCTCTTTCACCCATGATAACCCTTCCAGGAGTGGATTTCCTTTCCCAGGGATAGATTATTCTCACTTCTCATTGTCTCAACCCCATTCTTCACTATGAATCATTTGTAAGACAGATGTTTGTAACTCGGGTACTGCCTGTACATGGATGAACCAATTCCTGGAAACAACTGAAACATGGCATAATATGACAAGTAATAATTTGTCAGATGTATTCCATTATAACTAAGAAACCATTGCATGGTTGCTAAACAAATACAACATTTCAGCAGATATTAGAAGCACACTCTTTGGAACTGCAACATTTTCATTTACAGCAACTCAGAGAACCTTTACTTCAACAAACAAAGCCAGAAAGTTACTTTGTTTGCAGTTGCATCATCAAAGAAAGTAGAAAGACAATATTTTCAAGGTCTGAACTCCCTCGGGAATATTCTGATTGATATGTTTGCAGTGAGCAGTGGGGTGAGCCATATCTAAAGTGGCTGAGTCGTCCCCTTTTTAACCCTAACACTCTCTTTCTCTCACGCAATGCCTCCTCCTTCTATATTTCCTTTTTCTTGACTATCTAGCAGGTTGATGGATAGCAAGAACTGGCCCCTTTTGTAAAAGCTTGAACTGAACACTTGCAGAGAGGCTTATAAAATCAGGCTGAGAACTTCATAAGGCAATGGTTACTGGTTGCCTATACCTGAAATAAAAGGATAGTAAATAAAAAAGATCCTGTCAAGCAGTAATGGTAGAGACAAAAATATGATAAAAGAAAAGATGAAGGAATAAACAGAATTTTCCTTAATGTAATTTCTTCTTAATTTCCTTAAAATGCATGACATTATGACACCATGCACACATTTTTAAGAATATGCAACATCAATAAATTCAGAAATATACCATCATTGGTCATCTTAGGGATTTTATGATTGCTGAGAAGGACTGCAGTGTGTAGGCTGCTGGTGTGTATAGGCTGCTGAAGGCATCTATCACATTATTTCTGACTTCACAATTTCAGCCATTGATAGTTCATCAAAATGTGAGTACTGTGCCCATGCTCTCCATCCTCAACTTTTCCTTAGCATTTTATACACAAATCTTGGACCAGGATAATGTAGGTCAAGGATTTTGGTGCTGCTATGCAGCCATACTGCCACCACCAGGATAGAAAATTGAAGTTTCTGAGCAAATCCTCCCATTCCTTGTGTTGCCAAATTTGGTGTGATTCCGTTCATTTGTTCTTTTGTTTTTAAGGTACTCATTATGCACAGAGCATTTATATATATATAGATATAGACACTCATATATGAACAGAACACACACACATACTTTTACACACACACATATAATTGCTTTGATGATAGTGGCTCTGATGATACCAGGAAGGCAGTTACCAAGGAAATATATGGTGGAATGGAAGAGGCATATATTGACAAAGGGTGGTTTGGGCTGCTATCACCACTCTTCTAGTAATGCAAGGTGATCTGGATGCCCTCTTCTGTGAACTCTAAAAATGCCATGTCCATGACCCTTGAGTCCCTTGCATGCATGGCTTGCTCCAATTGGATCTACGTCTATAGGAGATGCATGGCCGAGTATGATTATCTCCCAAGGGTAGAGTCTCCTGCCGCCGGCGGGGTGAGGTGGGGGGGGGGGGGGGAGGTCACTGAGTTTTTTTCAGCAAGGAATACTCAGAGGTGGGTGGGAAAGTTTCCTCCACTAAAACAGTGGTCCTCCACCTGTGGGTCCCCGGGTGTTTTGGCCTACAACACCCAGAGATACCAGCCAGTTTACCAGCTATCAGGATTTGTGGGAGTTGAAGGCTAAAATATCTGGGGACCCACAGGCTGAAAACCATTGCTCAAAAATATAGCCTAAAGCACTGAGTATTCATTGGCAGTCTCCCATCCAAGTAGGAACCAAGGCAAATCCTTCTGACCTTCCAAAATCAGATAGGATCTCGTGTTTTTAGGATATTAGGATTTTAAAAATGTACACCAAAACAAGGCACACTGATCTTTTAAATACTTTAACATATCTTAATATTCTTATCACTATATGCATATATTGATTGCATAAATGATTTATAACAGAATTAATGTTATGTTGAACCTAATCAAAATAATTTTAGAGATGTCTATATATATATGTTAGCAAATATTGGTAAAGTCTGCCAACTGCACCTGTTACAGGATGGTTTAAATACATAGAGGCAGCTTTTGCTCCTTTTTCTTTGCCCAACCACCCTTGAACCAAATATAAATATATACAACAAACACAGACATTCAAGCACCACAGTGTACTAAAGAATGAAGATGCCCAACACTCACCAGTGAAGTATGGAAATGTAAGAAAAAAGAACCAGGAAAGATGTAGCAGAAAGGAGTCAGCATTAAGAGACTGCTTATGAAAAATATTTAAAATGTTCAGAATAGAAAGGAAGATAAAACAGAAAAAAGTTTTAATTGAAAAAAGAAATCAAAATAACCTCAAATCAATGAAGAGAAATACACAGAAGAAGAAAAAATAGAATGATGTTTATAACTTAATATTTTACCACAATGTGTTAAGTAATCTGTCTCCATGAAACATTACACAGCCATGGATAACATCTGTCCAAGCAAAAATATTCTCCTTGGCACCTTCCATCGACATTTCAAGTCTCTGATACCATCTAGTGGTCACCCATATAGTGCTGACTACAGCATGCTCTTTCATTCCTTTTTAGTAGATAACATTGCAAATTTGTGGTTATTGCATACCTTCAAATTGGCTCTGATTTCTGGTTATTCCATCATACCTTTTTTGGAAAGATTTATTCAAAAGGAGTCTACCATTGCATTCCTTTGATGCTGAAAGGGTATGTTCTGCCCAAAGGCAGCCAGTGGATGGCTAACTGGGCATCTGAACCTTGAACTCACAGTGTTCCTGCCCAACACACAAATCAATGCGCCAGGCTCTTAACATCTTCATTAAGATTAAAAATTAAGCTTTTCCCTGACTTTTTTTTTTACTACACTAAGGATGTTAAATGCTTGGGTGTAATTAAACTATTAAAGTAGCAGAGGTACATTATTATTATTTACTATTTTTATACTTTGCAACATTGTAAATACCACTTGTAAAATTGGGAAATTAGGGAAGACTACTTCCATTATGTGTTCCCTAACTTACATCTGAATGCGTTTACTAACAAAAATTATCTTTGTTTTATTGAATAGATGTAATTTCATTGCATAAATACCATATCTAATTACTATACAATTATCAACAGCTTTTTGTGGATATCTGCTGTAAATTAATAAGAAAGCTGGCACTGGTAATACTGTAAAAGTCTGTCCGAAAAGCAACTGGGGGCTTCTCTTTCCCATTTGCTGTCTACTGATCAACTATCTGTGTACAGCACTAAGTTGAATATGACATGTGAACAACCTTAATATGATCCATAAGATCAGGACTAAGGAAACATAAGAGCCCCAGAGACATGTTTCTCTTCCTTCGCACACAATCTGTAGTATTGTATCGTCCTCCCCCCTCCATCCCAGAAGACAAGAGGGGGAACTTGGAGCCTTCTAGTTGTCATTGGCCTTACATTTCCATGAGTCTTAACCAACATAGCCAATGGAGTGGAATGCTGTGAGTTTCATCTGATCTCTACAAAAGAAGAACAGTGCTAGGCATGCTATTAAGTTCAGCCAGTTCTGCTTCTTTAGAGCTCTTTCTTTCAGAGTCCTTTTCAATTCAGCATTGAAAGCAATATACAAACTTTTTGGTTATTTTTGGTTTAGTTATTTTTGGCTACCAACTGTACCTGAACACTTGGGCTATTTGTGTCTCAGTCATTATGGTTCATGATTGCATTTCCACATTTTACCAAGAAGACAGACCAAGGTGGCACTACTTCTTATGCAGCCCAACCTTACATGTGAATGATTGTGATACGCTTTGTGTTTTAAGAGAAATCAAGGGTCACAATTCTAAATTAGTTGTTACTGTACTTTTTTTTTACTGTACTTTTTGAATGTTCTGAAGGCAACAGGGATTTAGACTGTATTGGATGGGATTGCACACCAATGAAACGATAGGCCCACATTTTGGGTGTATTGCTGGATTCAATCCTGACTCTGGATGCTCTAGTTTCTGCAGTTAGTACATTTGGAGAATTAATCTTGCACCAGCTGTGTCCATTCCTTGTCATATCTGAAGTGGCCACGACAATATGTACTTTAGTTACATCACAACTGGATTACTGAAATGTATGTGGGTCTGCCTTTGAAGAGTGTTTGTAAACTTCAACTGATCCAAAGAGCTTCAGTCAGATTGCCAATGGGTGTTGTGCCCAGTGAACGCACAGCTCCTTTTTTCAACAGCTCTACTGGCCACCCGTCTACTACTGGACACAATTTGAAGTGATGGATTTGAACTATAAAGCCCTGTACCACTCAGGTCCAGGCTATTGAAAGGATCATATCTTCCCACTTGAACCTGAATTTTGAGATCTGCAGGGGAGGCATTGCTCTCCATTTTACAGTCTTCATTAATAAGGTTATTGTGAAGGCTTTCTCTTTGTCCATACCTGCATTTTTGAGACCAGGGGAGTTTCAATGGCTCTTTCTTTGTTTTGCTTTCAATGGCAGGTTAGGACCTTTCTTTTCTAGCAAGTCTGGTTTCAAGAACAAAGAGAGTTTTATGATGTTGTCCTGTTTTTAATCAGTTTGAAAGGAAGATTTTAATTGGTTTTTAAGTCTATTGTTTTTTAATAGTATTTTAGCCTTAATTTTGTATAAGTATGTATTTTATAATATTTTGTCCTTTTTTAAAGCTATTTTGAGATCCATCCCAGGAGAAAGGTAGGATTTTAAAAGTGATGGAAGGATGGATAGATGATAAAAAACTTACCATATTTAGTTTATTTCACATTCTACTATAATCCATGTGTTGTTGCTAATTGTCATCATTGACGTCTACCAATGGCAAACCCATTAATGGGAAACCTCCAAGTCATTCTATCCTCAACAATTCAGGTCCTGCAAATTTATGGGCTGCGATTTCCTGTAATACTAACCTCTTCCCTTCCTACTACCTTCTACCTTCCTAGGCAATACTGTCCCCTTCTAATGAGCCACATCTTCTCATGTATGTCATGATATTATGCTGTAAAACAGACAATTTACAATTTTAGAGCAGGTGGGAAGAGGTCCAATATATAATATGTTGTTCCAGGGAAATGAAACATAAATTCTCTTTAACCTTGTCTACACTCTTACCACTTGCAAAGATAACCAGAAGGCCTTTAGTGGTGTGATTTAAATAACTGTGGAAGATGCTGAGTAGTGTACCTTGCATGCGGTTGTCAAAACATCCTCTACTCTGTGTTCTGACTTGAGAGTTAGCAGTAACACTTGGCCATCAGGAAAGCGAACAAGTGATTGGATGTCCCAGATATTTTCTTTTGTAGTACCTTCCGGAGCAGAGCAGTATACATTTAGAAATTCATCAACTTTCTGTTGAGAAGAAAACATACACACATAGAAACACACTTTAATACAATAATAATATCATCTATTAATTGTAACTGAGAAGCTTTCTTTACAAAACAAGATGCACATTCACTAAAAACATGGATCTCAGACTTGCAGGATATACTTTGCCCTTCCAAAATTAATGCCAAGTGCAAAACGCATACGCTTAGGAATAAAGAGCTCTACTCACAAAAAAATTGACCTGAGTACCAAGACTAAAAAGAAAATTACATTCATTCAACACTAAAATCAACTGCTCTTACAGCAAGTTATCTTTATTTCAACAGTATCATCTGGGAAAGGGGGGCATTCTGTTGCTTCTTAACTGTGTAGCAATTGGGAATCAGAAGTCTTATACAGAGAGGTTGCTGTGAATCATTAAATGAGCTTTGATTTCCTGTGACTGTTAAGAAAACCTACTAAAATCAGTCTGAGTTTTGTTATTTATTATTTGGCATTTTTCAAAATATGAGAAAGCTATAAACGAGATCTATTTCATTTTGAATTAATTCAATGGGTTGGTGAAATTTCAGTCGGAAATTTCATCAGCAGAGGGCAGTATTAACTAATACCATTCCTACACAGAAATATAACACTGAACAATAAGGCTATACAGATTTTTCAAACTTTTAAAAATTACCGTAATTTTAAAATAACTGCTTTTGTCAAAATTACCCCATTGCTCCATTTAGGCTCTGACAACCAAAACAATACTATTAATATTTTATAGAACAGGATTTATTTATCGTATCAGGAACAAACCAAAAGTACAATTGTAACATATATATTTTAAAAAACACAAAAGTTTAAAAAGCTTGGCATTATATTAAATGCTATTTGACCAGAAGCTGGCCACTTGGAGTGCATCTGGTGTTGCTATATGAAGGTCCTCCATTGTGTATGTGGCAGGGCTCAGACTGCATTGTAATAGGCTGTCTGTAGTTTGCTCTTCTATAGAATAGGATAAGCCACAGTGAAAAAGAAGAAGAAAATACATCTATAAAATTAAAAGGAAGAAAACCCATCCACACAAACAAATCCCAGCACCTCTTTGAATCCAAGTCAATCCCTTGTGCAATTTATTAAATTAACTATGAAGACTGGCATCCATTCTGAGCATGACAAGAGGAGGCGGATGCCTATTCCTTAAATTCTAAGTTGCTTCTAAGTTGTAACGAAACCATCGGCATTAAGAACGCCTTCACAATATCAGCCTTCCCCAAGTGATTGCTCTTGAGATATGTAGAACTATAACTGCTCACAATTCCCAGTCAGCATGGCCAACTCACTTGGATAATACCAGGCTGAGGAAGACACTGGTGCACATTTTGAAGATATCTGTCCTTCATTCTGTATACTAATTTTACTTTTTTCAGAACAGCCAGAATCAATGTTTGAGTGCAACATAATACGAGGGGTATTTTTTAAGTAAGGTCCATTTTGTTGTAGACACTAGTAGTTCATGCGCATACCACAACGAGCGCATGCGTCATGTACCGGCATGCCTCGGGAACAACTGTGCTCAGTTTCCGCTCTGTAGCTAACCTGTACGGTTCTGTTCTGTGCTTTAAAAATGTTTAAGACTATCAACTCACCTGCCGCATGTGATACCGTTTTTGTTAGCAAGGAACCTGAGCGGTCTTCATCATGGACGTTGTCACGGCCATCTTTGAATTGTCGTACCCACTTACGCACTCTGCTTTCACTCATAACAGTATCACCGTACACTTCATAAATCTGTCGATGGATTTCTGCAGCAGGCAGGTTCCTTGCTGACAAAAACCGTAGCACTGAGCGAACCTCACATGCGGCGCGTGAGTTGATAGTCTTAAACATTTTTAGAGCACAGAACAGAACCGTACAGGTTAGCTACAGAGTGGAAACTGAGCACAGTTGTTCCCGAGGCACGCGCTCGTTGTGGTATGCGCGCGAACTACTAGTGTCTACAACAAAACGGACCTTACTTAAAAAATACCCCTCGTAGATGTCCTGGTCTAACACATTTGCCTTATGTAGCATTCATATCAGTGGTGGCCAATGTTTATCAAATCAGGATGGCAGTGGATTCATACTGGATCTAATTCCAGACTTTAAAAGCACAATCCAAGGTACTGAGCCCAGTTGCTTTAAAGTCTGGAATAAACCCAGTGTGGATTCATCATACCACTAACATGGAAGACACTAGCTGTCACTGACTCACATAGCAACAAATCTTCACTAACTGTTTTTATGCTATGATACAGTAAATAAAACTATTTTCTTGAAAAGTGTTGATGGAAACACACACACATACACAAAACCCCACATAATAATAAAAGGTGTTGGTTGTGCTGAAGAGACGTTGCTACTCATATATCTACATTTTTCCATCTTCATATTTAAGGGGTTGTGTTTTTTCCTCAGCTATGTCTGCCCAGTGAATAATCCCACAATACTTGATTCATTCGTTGCCACACAGAGTTCTGACAACATATTCAGTTTTCCAGAAATTTATGCCAAGACTGTTAAATGTACTGTGCTATGCCACAGCGTTGCTTGAAGAGCAGTAAAGTTATTTCATGATTTTTTTCGCCTTTGTTTGTGACTATTTTGATATAAAACACCACTTTAGAAGACATACATGGGACATTCAATGTGGCTGTGCTTCAGTAAACTCATCAGGATGTTTCTTGTAATGTTTAGTTTTGTTTTTCTTCAAACTTCTTGAATAAAATTGGCTTGTCTCCAGTACCAGTGGTTTTGTGAGCTACGATGAATCATTTTTTGAGTTGCTGGATGAAGCATTAAGCAATTTAGAGAAACCACAGCAAAACTGCAGATGGACCTTTTCAAATGAACACAGACTTGGGTTGCCAGGCGTCCATTATGATATGAGATGCCCTTACTTGATGGTCAAAACCTTGTCTCTTATAGGACTGGCAAGAGCCCCTTATTGTAAGGGATAAACCCTTATTTGAGGGCTGGAATGTGAGCCACTTTAAATAGACGGAATGGGATGCCAAAAATGCAATATTTGGGGATGTGGGCAATTTGAGGAAAGCCTCGGGACTCTTGGTGTACGCCAAACAAAAAATCAAGTATGGATTTTCATGAAGACTAAAAAGTGTGTCTCATGTAATTTATGAATGTGGGCAACACATTACTTTTATAGAAAAATATATGATTAAGCTAACTGAAATCAGTATTTTCATTGGTACTTGAGTAGAATAAAAACTTATTAATGGTTACTTGCTGTCAATGTCACATGTCATGAATTTTGACTGTTCCTTATTGCCGTTTTAAAATTTGGCAACCCTAACATAAACAGAATTCCCAGCCTTATTCATTTAGCAGACACAGGAACTGGAGCTCATACAGCAAAGCATGTTCCACAGGAGGAATAATTTGGCCTCCAAATTCAGGCTCATTAAAAAAAGTTATAGATTCTTTCCATCTATTCTGAAAACCACTGGGCACACAGAATGAAATGCCCAGATAAATATCTAAGAGCACAGGATAAATGCTCCTACACCAAGGGAGGAAATGCACAAAGGTAGTAAAGTTCATCAACATTTCGAAGGTAAGCAAATGTTTGTTCAAATCTGAGATAATACTTTACAATCATATCATTTCAAACTCATTCCTACTCCTCCCATATACAACAATGCACATCTTCATGTATAAATACCAGTCAACAGAATAATTCTATTTAATAATATATAATAATAAACTTTATTTATACCCCGCCACCATCTCCCCCAACAGGGATTCAGGGCGGCTCACATGAGGCCAAGCCCAAGGAACAAATACAATGAAATAAAATACAGTAAAATAACAACCGAAACACAAACAATATCACAGTAAAATACAAAACGTATGAATACAATAAGCAATAAACATAAAAAAGCAGCAAACAAACGTAATGACAGTGAGTGGGCCGCATGTACAATAAAATGGTGAGATAAAAGGAGCAGATTATTTGCAAGGGAGAATTCATAGCGAAACAGGGTAATAGACATGCCTTCATACGGGGGGGGGGGGGTACTCCTAGGACAAAAACGTTGAGGGGAGCAAAGCCAGGTCTTGAGGTTCTTTTTAAAGGTTTCTAAGGTAGGGGCTTTCCTAATCTCTGCGGGCAATGAGTTGGGGAGCCACAGAGAAAAAGGCTCTCTCCCTTGTACCCACAAGGCAAGCCTGAGAAACTGGCAGGGACAAAAGGAGGGACAAAAGATCAAAGAGCTCAGGCTGATTCATGGAGAGAGATATGGTCATGAAGGTAGGTGGGTGCCAAACCGTTTAGGGCTTTATAGGTAAGAACCTGTACCTTGGATTGGGACTGGAAGATGAACGGCAGCCAATGAAGCTCCTTAAACAGGGGGTTGACTGCTCCCTGTAAGTTGCCGCAGTTATTAATCTGGCTGCCGAGCGTTGGACGAGTAGTAATTTCCAGGCTGTCTTCAAGGGTAGCCCCATGTAGAGTACATTGCAGTAGTCCAGTCTAAAGGTAACTAAGGCATGAACCACCATGGTCAAGTCAGACTTCACAAGGTATGGTTGCAGTTGGCGCACGAGTTTTAATCGTGCGAAGGCTCTCCCAGCCACCACCAACACCTGTGCATCAAGCGATATAGCTTTTCTACTCTGAAGACATGGAGAGTCTACAACCACTTTTCTACTCTGAAGACATGGAGAGTCTACAACCACTTTTTTTGAATAGCAGGAGGAAGAGGCAATAAAATAAAGGTTAAACCCTTATGCCAGCTGAACTGCTGGCCTGAAAGTCGGAGGTTCGAATCCACAAGAGGGGGTGAGCTCCTGTCTTTCAGCTCCAGCTTCCCATGTGGGGATATGAGAAAAGCCACCCACAGGCTGGTAAAATATCTGGGTGTCCCCTGGGCAACGTTCTTGCACACTGCCAATTCTCTCACACCAGAATTGCATTTTCTCAAGTTGCTTCTGACACGAAAAAAAATCTGCCCTGATGCTGATGTGAACCAAGGGGAATTTATATAAGTAAGCTCTCTTTTCCAGGGAAATGAGGTATTTCTAGCACCACTTCAGAAAACAAGAGTGAGAAAACATGCCTCTGAATATCAGGGTCTGGGAAATAAGAGCTGGAAGGTGCAGTTGCATTCATTTTCTGCTTAAGGACTCTCCTCAAGCAATCTTTCAGGTACAGTATGAACATAATGTTGGACTACCTAAGTCTTTTGTTCTGGTTCAGCATAACACTTAGGTTTTTCTTAGTTTCTGTCAGTGGACAAGACCATTTGCACTATAGCTCTTATGATGGACAGCAAAACAGGTGTTGTACTCTCAATTGCATCCAACAATACTCTGCAAAGCACCCAATAGTTCATTAGAAATCAATTCAGTGTAACCTAAAGATTAGTTGTTTGAAAGTTGTTACCACAAAGTCACGCTGCATTTGAGCTATCAGTTCACAAGATGTAGCTTAAACCCACTGTATTAACTGAAAAACAATAACATTTCAACAACATCCATGAACCAAGCCACTGTGACAATAACGCACAGGTGCAAGGAATTAAAAAAAAACTACTCTTGGAGGCATTTTCAAAGACTTCTAAAGGAAAAAAAAAACAAATAAGATTCCCCTGTTGTCTTTTTTAATACAATGTTGAACAAATACATCAGTGAAGTTCAAAAAGTTAGACTATCTTACCTCAGTAGAATTACTGGAAATCTGGGGTAGCTGTGTTCCACTAAATCCATGCACGCCAGCTGAGTCAAAAATCTAATTCAAAGAAACACATAGATCAATATGAACAAAACATTTGAAAGACTCACTGTTCTATCTGCAAGAGAGGAGGATAAACAATTATGAGAAGCCACTCTACTGCACAATAACTATTTACATCTAATGTGCATGCAAACATCCTGAGTGTCTATACAAGGAAGACAGAAAGTTACTTTCTTGCATTGGTGATCTTGCTGTGATATTCAACATCTTGGATTCCCCAAATCCTTAAAAGTCACCCCAGGTGATTGTGCGATATCCAGACTGCACAATGCCATCAGAGAACTGTATTGAAATTAAAGAGCTATGTGTGCACACCAGACCTGAACTGGAGAAGGGGGCGGAACTGTGATAACCAAGTAAGACAGCACTATAGTTTCCTTCCTGACTGGCTGCCTAGGCACAATGCTCTTGTAATTGATACTTCCTCTATTAAAACGTTTTAAGGTCCTTTTGGTAAACATTTCTGAGTGCCTTATTTTTTCCCTTTGCCAGGGTCACCGTTAACCTTCCCCTGAGAAAAGGGGGAAGGAACTGTGCCCCATTGGTACATTAGCTCTGATTCCTCTGATTCTTCCTAAGGATTAAGACAATGCTAAGTGCTCTTTTTGTACCAGGCATAAGCAACGAAGGATGAACTGATTTCAGAAGAAGTTTAGCAGGGGAATTGCCCACAATCAAGGCAGCAAAAGGACTGGAGTGGGCACCCACAAGCACAGTCCAAATGAATCAAGCTGTCATGTTCTAAAGACACACTTACAATAGAGATACGATATTTTTACCTTTATTCATATTGCTACCACAATTATTTGCTCATTAGTTTACAGAGAACCACTAAATACCAAGATCAGTTGCACGGCATGAGACCTACATTCATTCTCAATGTTTCTTCTCTTATAGTCAGAGTTTTTCTTTGAAAAATGCAACTCTGGTAGCAGAGTTAATAACAGCAAATAATGACTTTGGAGTCTTCTCCGTTAAGCAAGACACAAAACTTCAGTACCAATGGCTTTTTGATGCAACTTGTGTTCGACAGCTGGAAAACACATATGATTTCCAAGGTTTAAAATACTAAAGGATTTGGAGTAAGCTGCAGAATTAACTTCTCACTCACAGTCATCTGCTTCACCAATGATTGTCAGTAATCTGGGAAACAAACCCTCTAAGTACATTTGAGTGGCAAATTAGCACTCAGCATACTTATTTAATCCCCTCTCTTTGAAATAATTGGTCATACAGTGCTGCACAACCACTATAATGTTTCTCATGTTTCTAAATGGCTGGTATTTTGATAAGGAAACATGTGAAAGACTACTTAGAAATGATAATACAAACTGTTTCATTCTCTGATTGTTCAGTATCTCACTAAATATCTTAAGATACGAAGATGGGTTTGTTGCCCTAACTGATTCCCCATACTTGTGACTTTCTCATGCTTTTGTTAACTGCTTTTTATCATCCAAAAGAGCCACAGGCTACGTTGCTATCCATATTCTCAAGTGTGCAAGCTGCTAAAGATGCATAAAGAGGCCACTTATTTTGAATGAGAATGGAGTAATCCTACCCATGTTTGTATCAGAACCCTAGGACAAAACTTGTCAGATTTGACTTGACAACTCACATATTGTATAACTCACACCTGTAAACCTGTCTACACCTCTTTCCTGAACCTGCTCTGAGAATGGACTGATCAGATCCACGGGGGAAAAGTTCTCAGGTTTAACTTGTTGTTGTTGTTGCTGCTTCTACTGTTAAACACTGTCAAGTTGACTTCAACTTAGCCCCACCTAAAGCCTGAAAGGTGATGTCTGAGGTGAGGGTGGGATTTGGGTCCCCACATGAAAGAGACAGTTTGTGTCAATGGGGAAGAGACTTCCTTGAAGCCTCTTTCCTCTGTCATTGTGATGAGGGGCAGCAGCACTCTGTATTTCAGCATGACCCACCCTGAGGTCAGTTATAGTTTAAGACTTGTTACGTCAGGGCCGGGGAGGAGTTTTTCCTCCTCAAGGATTTTACTCTGGGAAGCGGGGGGGGGGGGGGGGGGTTCGCCTACCCAATACTGTCTCTGTTGGATTGTGAAAATTGGCATTTGGCAGTGTTATTTAAATAATTTGACACTGGCATATTAACATGTTTAAAACAGATCCAGTAAACTCCATGGCACCCCCTTTGTGAGTTACTGGTGGGCCTCTGGAACAGCTTTTCTGGATTCTGTAGCTTGGATTGCTGGGGAGGGGACTCCCCTTGGGGGTAGAATGGGGGTTTCTCACACTGAAAACTCTGTGGTTTGGGTGGGAGCATCCCCAGGATGGCGCAAGAAACCATGATAATTTGGATTACCCTCAGAGATTTATGCTGGTCCAAGGATGGTCTAGGGATAGTCTCAGGATCGACATCTAGCTTTGACTATACCCATCAGGTGGATTTAACTTCTCCTTTTCTTCTGGTTGCAGCAGTTAAATAACTAATAGGTCAAAAACTGGCCCTTTACACCATACTTTGTTTATTTGGTCCCTTATGAACGAGAGGCTTCTAAGTCACCCTGTTTATCAACAGCTCTGCTCAGGTCTTGCAAATTCTGGGTTGTGACCTTCCTGATTGAGTTTATCAACCTGGAATGTTGTCATCCTCTTTCTTACTGTTTTCGACCTTACCAAACAGTATTATCTGTTCTAATGAATCACATTTTTTCATGACATGTCCAAAGTATGACAGCCTCAGTTTAGTTATCTGAGCTTCTAGGGACAGCTCAGGCACTAACTTTGTATATGTTTTCATGCTAAATATTTCTAGAATGCTTTAAGATGTCAGTTATTCAGTACAGAGTCAACACAGGCAGATTCTTTAGTAACCACATATTATACCTGCCAATGAAGTTATTCAGAGATGGAATATTCCTTAAAGAACACTGAGCAGTGGGTTAGGTCTCTTAGACATTTCCTAAAACGAAATCCCATGTACACCTCATAAACAAACTTCTGAAGGTTGCTTGTAGCTAAGGGGGCTTTTAGGTTTAACCCATGCTACAGTAAAACAAATTGGTTGATATTTATTTTTTGCATTCTGCATTTTAGTACATAACATGATTTGGAACTGCAGTATGACTGCTGTATGTAGAAGACCAGTATCTACAATTTCATTTTCCCATGTCAGACAAAAGATGTCCTCTCTAAGCATTTTTGGGGCCTCCAGACAATTCTACAGCATGCTTCTGCCAGAGGTTGACCACATAAAGCTATCATTTCTAGACATTTCCATGATCCTCCAGCATGACTCTATGGATGCATCCACCAGAAGATGTTTTTTCACTATGCAAAACCATGGGTCCACTATAATAATAATAATAATAATAATAATAATAATAATAATAATAATAACTTTATTCTTGTATCCCGCCTCCATCTCCTCAGAGGAACTCGGGGCGGCTTACTCATGGCACAAGGTGCCTAAAAACAGAACATAAAATAAAACACAATATAAAATACAATTGAATGAAACATATATTACTCATGGTTTCACATATCCCAACAAAGTCATTGAATGTATCCTTATATGCCAAAGTTGTTGGGGGTAATGTTTTTATTTGTTTTTTTATTTTTTACAAGTCTTTATTTAATCCCATATATTATTATGAAAGTGGAAATGAAGGTATTTCATCTTTCAATTCCTTTTAAATGAGTTTGAGCTATGAAATTATGAGATATATAATTAACTACATGCTTCTGAATAAGCATTTTAAAGAAGCACAAAACAAACATTTACCTGAATTAATGATAAAATACAAACTGATTAATCAGCACCACTAAACATGTTGCATCAGCATAGAAGGCTATTGTGATATGAATATGAACTACACTTTAACATATTGTGAACATGCCCAACCATCACATGTTATTACAGCACTCTGACTGAAATTAGTATCTTCACACAAAGTGCAATTTCCAAATTGATATAAACTATAGAATGATCTGGACAAGCTAGACCATGCAATAAAAAGGCCTGAAGCTATGAAAAACACACACACAGAGAGAGAGAGAGAGAGATGAAAGCATCCCTCTCTGTGTGTGCTATCACTTGGAAAAGCTTCAGGATTCTATTTATATTTATAATAAAAGGGGTAAAATCAAATAGTGCTTCATTTTTCCACATTTTATTATATTTTAAGTAGTAACAAGAAGCTAACTATCCGTCACTAGTCCCCCTACTCCAATAATAAAGTTTTGTTTTCCTCCTATTGTTTACAGTTTTTTCATATTTCTCCTATTTTCCCTTTATAATTTGTTAAATTAGAGATATGTAAGCACTGCTAAATAGATCATGAAAGTATTTCCAAATGATCTAGATTTGCTTAGAGAACTAGCAACAATTGAAAAACTCACAAACTGTGTTCTTTGGGGCTGTAAAGGAAGCTAATGATGAGGAGCCTAAGCTATTTGCTCAGCTGGGTCATTTCAGCCAAACAAACTAAAGAAATCTCTAACTATTAACTGTTTATCCAGTTTTATCACCCTAGATTGCTGCTACTACAAAGTACTGACGTTGGAACAGTAGATGATTGTACACCCCATGTCTGGGACCCAATCCCTGACATCGTCAATGTATATATCACTATTACTAGCAATTTGATGGATCTTTGGGTAAAAACAGTCCTTTTACTAGCTGACAGATGGTCTTGAAACAACATACACCCAAAATGTTATCAGTACTAAACTAGACAAGATTAGATTAATCCATCATAGTGACATGTCAGGACAAGAGTAGTGATGTATATCTGCCAATGTCACATGCTGAACATGCTTAGCACAGATGTAATTCTTCATCATGTAGGTAGAAAATGGTAATTCCAGAAAAAAATTATTCAAAAGCACATCTTTTAAAATGCAATTTATGACTTACTCTATGTAAAAGTCCCAAGTGATTGTTTTGTGAAGACCAGCACTTTCTTTGCAGAAACCAGCATTTTCTGTGCAGAAATTTTTGAGGAAAATTCCTGTACAGAAAACATGCTTTCTGCAAGGAGAAAAGCTGTAATTTTGGATGTGCAAAATCTTGTTCTATGCAAAATTTTCACTTTGTTGTCTCATACATAAAAAAGCATTTCCTATGAAATATGAACAGCATTTATATTTCTGCATTAAAATATAATTTTCCATGTAGAAACTGGCATTGTGACCTGGATTATGTGATTTTAATTGATGTTCTAATTTTATGTTTTAATTGGGGTGTTTTTAATTTCATTTGTTTATTTATCTATATGTATATCTATATGCGGCATTGTTGCCTTTGTAAGACCTTCCTGAGTCCCCTTTGGTGTGGGAACAGCAGAGTACAAGCGTGGTAAAAAAAAAAAAAATCCTATTTTCTATGCAAACCAACCACATGAAAATTCTATGTAGAACAAATTCCCAATTACAGCTCTTTATTGTCATAAAGGACAACATGTGAAGTTTGCACAGAATAATGTCCCAAAGTGCAAAGACTCTCATAAGTTCAGTATTTTCTCTTTAGCATTTCTCAACACTGAAAAATATGGATGTTGACCATTTCCCAAACATTTTTTTAAAATTCTTTCTGTTCCTAGTGCATAGGGTAAGGAAACAAGCCTCTGTTTGCACTAAACACTCATTCTAGGCAATTTACACCACTTAGTCTTTACATCACTCATAAAATACCAATTTTATTAAATACATGCATCGGATTATATGAGTATGAATTATACAAATCAATTAAGGACTACCTGTGTAATGGATGGTCTTTTCTCTTTTGTTTTTCTTGCAAGAGTGTCCAATCCCTTAAGAGAGGAAAACAGACCCTTCTTGCTCCTTACCCTCTGAGACAAAGATAGAGTACGCTTCCTAAGAGCTGCTTCATCCCTGGAGCAGATCTGAGAGAAGAAGGGAGTAGAAAAGGGGTATGTGGGGAAGAGTAAGATAAGGTGAATAAGAGAGAGATGGCAGGGTTTGATGAGTCACCAACATTTAGCCATATTGTCCTCATTTTATATCTGTCTCAGTTTTAATCTTTACAAGCGACTCTGAATACTAAACTAGGAAAACAGCAGTATATTAATCATGAAGGTAACAGCAACCATATTTTACACTGAACACAAGGTAACCAAAATTTAATTTCCTTAATTTACATTCTAGTTCTTAGCTCAATATGCGATCCAGGGCAGCTCACAATAAAAGATAAAGCAATGTGCTGAACTGTGCTGAAACATATCCAGGACCCTAGTGGATGCTCTTGGTTCTGAAGTTGTCCCTCAATCCCCACCCATTCAAGAAAAATGGCTCCTCAATTTCTGCTCAAAGATCGAACTACTACTTCTCCAAAACAAGCAATCTGTGTGGCTATCTATAGTGTGGCTATCTGTTTGAAGAAATAGGGCAGGCTGTTACTCAACCTTCAAACAAGAAAGAAAAATCAGGCAACAATCCTATGAATGTCTACTGGGAAGTGTGTAAATTTAAGATTAGGCAAGTGGACACAGCACTGCAGTCTAAAATGATTAAGTACACATGAAACTGTGCAAACATAGGCACATGCCATCGCAGCAATGTGAAATGCCTCCTTTCCAAAACCACATAAGCTCTTGTAAAGAATCCAGCAGGGAAAGGAATGGCGTGATTTGGCAGAATCAGAAGTGATATATATTTTGAGCAGAATAAGTCCCAAACTGCAAAGATTCTCATCAGCTCAAGTATTAATTTAACTGGTTTTTATTTGTATGTTGCCTCGGGAGCCCTTGTGGGCTGGAATGTAGAACAGATATACTACAACTAAATAAATAAATATACAAATTCAAAGTGTATGGTAAAATAATGTGTTTTATATAAAGTTAAATTATATCTCATGAATATTGCAACTAGCATTCAGGGCAAAGAAGAAAACGTTTCTTATTTTATTGATTGTTTCTGTTTTTATAAAGTCCCACATGGCATTGAATAAATATGTTTGGTTTTAACTTTCTAAAAGCCACCCGTTTTGAGACCAAAAAGAAAAAGTAAGACTAAAATATTTAAGTTTCTTTTCTTTTCTTTTTCTTTTTGAAAAGGAACTTCCATTTCAAATGTTAATTTTTTTCAATTCGGTTAGCACTTATATTAGATAAAAGAAAGTATTTAAAAACCACATGCAGATCATGAATGATAGTAAACACACACACCCATTTCATCCAGTCAACATTTGTGGTCAATAAAAGCTTCCAAAGGCATGGATACAAGGCAAAAGCAATCAAATATAGCAACACCACAAACATTTTTCACGTCTTTCCAGGATGAAAATACTTTGTAAGTACTCAGTTGTTTCAAAATGGGTTTTCCTCAGTCAGGAAAGCACAACATTTTAGTTCAAAGATTTGTGGAGTTCTAAAACATTATGTTAGCAGATGATCAGGTCTTCTATGGGGTGAGGGATTACATTGTCTGACATCTTCCCAAAAATCAGTTCCTTTATATTATTATGCTTGTATGAACCCCCTTGCAGCTCACCAGTGCATGAAAGGATGAGACTGAGAATATGCCAAGTCTCCCTAGTGCCATCTTTGAAGGTCGACTGGCAGCAGCCAAAAGACTTTTTGGATTTGGTAACTCCCCGCCTTGTAGACTGGCAAGATAGCAACGCATCCTAAAAAGATCCATGTTGAACTTCTCTAGATTCTGCTCCCACTGTTGGATCTGTTTACATATACAAAAGAAACATTAGAAAAAGAAAAATTAATGGAGGATATAGGGAAAGTAAGTCTGAACAGTTGGTCGATCAGTCCATTCTATTCTCAAAACCTTCTATTGAACAGTGTTATCATTTCCAAGAAAAAATGATATAACATCAAAAGAGATTTTGACTGAAGGGTATTAGAAAGTACCACAAAAGTCAAATATGTCTCAAGTTTCTTTTCTCAAGTCTCTACTTATAAAAGATAGGCAAAAAACAAAGTAGCAATCTAAAAGATTCTGGTGTGATTCTCGTAACTCTATAGAGAGATTGCAGTCTAGAATTTTGAAGGGGGGGGTTGGTGTTATCATTACAGTGCACACAATCTTGCTTTTGTTATTGGAAATATTTCAATTTGTGCAGCCTTTAGCACAGTGTTCTAGACCCATAATCTTCTAGGCAAAATGGGAAGAAGGTAAGGGGAGTGATGAATACCTCACTGTAGCAAAGTAGAGTTCTATTCTGCTTGAAAGAAGCTGTTTTGAGGCTGTTATTTGAAGAAAAATCCCACCCTGAATATGATTGCACTAACAAATGAAAGAACAACATCAATGCATTACACATTTGTCGAAATGGATCTTCCCACATTAATTTACCTGTCAATTGCAGGCATCTCCAGATGTCCTGCTATGTACACAGATTGATGGAAACACAAGGCAGAGTTTTTTCAGTGACAATCCCTCAACAGTGGGAATTTCTTCCCATTAGAAGTGAGCCTCACCATCAGGAGCACATTTATTTGTTCTATCACAACTTCATTGTGTCTCAATTTTGTCTAGCTAAGAATCATTTGTTCTAGTTTTGAATGTCATTTTTAATTGTGCTGATATTTTAGAAGTGTAAAATGGTTGGGAAAGTTAGAACAAATATTCCACAAAGATTTAAAAAAAATAATAAATGTGTTGCTAATACAGACAGAGACATCAATTTGGAAAGAAGTTACAGACAGAGACATCAGTTTGGAAGGAAGTTACTTTTTTCAACTGTTTCTCTCTTTCAGGATTCTACCTAAATTCATGATAAGTTTTCATGATAGGTTTTCTCAAACAATATCTTCTCATTTGCAACAGATATATATGAGGATTTTTATTTACTGTCTCAAAAAATTAAAACTCTTGGGAACAGAAGCTTTTCATGGATACATATATGGAAAGTATGTCATTCTTGGATACCTGGTTCTCAATTGCTTTCCTGTTTTTAGGATCACTAACAATCGAGAGTTGCAGTTCAGCCATCTTTTTCATCTTGCTGTCCATGTCAATCTTTTGGATAAGGCTTTTAGTCTGATTTTTCAGCAACCTAACTGTATCTTCTTTCCCAAGTTTCTTTGCAAAGAGGGAAGCAGAAGCTGAATGTATGGCGGTAACCCAGTTTTCAAGGTCAGTCTGGCTTGTAGCCTTTAAAAAAAGAGGTAAAATCAACATTATAAATAAAATGTGAAAATAGAATCTTGCTTGTTCCAAAACCAACATCAGACAAGGATAACTGCGTGCGGTCAGCTTAAGTGGGGTCCCTCTTGCCCTCCCCACTCCACAGCTTCACGGTGCTTGCATGCAACTCTGTGCCTCAAGCTTCAAATAATAAAAGGGTTCTGCTAAAATAATGTTGCCTTGAATAGCTGGCAACTATAATTACTAGTAATGCTTAAGACTTTATCTAAAGAGGAAGAACTTTGTATAAAAGATGAAACTCGTCATGTGATATTTAGATGCAAGGATACAATTATGTAACCTGTCATTAGTTTAATTCGGAAGAACCAAACGAAATGGAAGTTACATTTGAAAGCAACAGTAAGAAGCAAAAGAATGATGGCACATTCACTGCCAATCTAATAGCAGTGAAGAATCATACAGTTTAAAGTGTAGTCCCACAATGAATTAAGGGCCTCCTCAATTCCTGCACTTTTCCAGCACAGGATAATGGTGCAGTTATTTTGAAGCAGTTTTTGGTTACAAAAAAGCTGGCCTCGTTTATATAGACACAGATTTGCTATTGCTTTCAATTGTAACTTCTATTTTGTTTGGTTCTTCTGTGATTTCTGCAGACAATTCCTTGTCCTCCAAACACACTACCACATAGATCATTTATTCCATAGTATAACACAGTTTTAGGATATGAATTTATTATAGCTAACAGACATACTACAATAATATCAAACCAAAGCTTTTCATTAGAGGAAAAATGTGTGCTACTCAAAGTGGTTGTCCCTGGACCAACAAACCATTGGCTGCTAGTCCCTGGTGAGCTTCCAGGAAAAAAAAAAGGACAACTATGGTCAATAGACACAAATACAGTGCCATTCTCAGGCGGGGTAATTGCTGGTTCCCTATGAACCAAAATCAAAACTCTTATTAGATGGAGCACTGAAAACTTGCTTTTTTCCATTCTGAAAACATATCTATAAAATGTCTTAGTCTATTATTATTATTATTATTATTATTATTATTGTTATTGTTATTATTATCTTTATTTATATTCTGTCTTTCTCCCCATGGGGACTCAAGGCAGCTAGCATCTATCCACTCTAAACAGTTTTTAAAAAGCAATGCAAAAGTTTAAAAAACATTAAATAATACCAGTGATGTAAAAACAGAATTAAAATACAGCAAATACGTTAAAATGGCCTGTAAAACCCATACCCCCCCCCATCTCACTCACCCTCCCCAGAGCCTCCCTTTCCCCTTCCCCAAAAGCCTGTTGGCAGAGGAGGATCTTGACCTAATTGCGGATGGCCAAAAGGGATGGGGTCATTCTGGTTTCTCTTGGGAGAGAGTGCCACAGCCTGGGAGCAGCCTCCGAAAAGGCCATTTCCTGTGTTTCCATCAAGAGTGCTTGAATGGGTGATGGGACTGAGAGAAGGCCCTCCCCACTGGATTCTAGATGTCTCCCAGGTTAACAGAAAGAGATGTGGTCCTTCAGATAACCTGAACCAGAGCCATATAAGGGCTTTGTAGGTCAAAACCAGCACTTTGAATTGTGCTCAGAAACATGTTGGCAGCTAGTGGAGCTGTCACAACAGAGCCAGCATTGGCCAACATCGCCAATGCAACTTAAACTGATCATAACCAACATGAGTTATTCTGATTTCTAATGCATCTGTGACAAATCCATCCACCTCCATTCTTTACAGAAATATATCTGAAGGATCAGGCATTCTCTGACCCATTTTTGTATGTCCATGCATATGCCAGGATAACTGAGTTTCATCTAAATCATCTGAATGACAAGATCACTCAAGGTCATTAAATGGTCAGTCTGAATTTTCTGCTCAGGGAGCTACTCAGCTACCAGAAAAATGCCTATGCATGTAAAACATCCTTAATTCATCATAGTGAAGAAGCAGCATCAGCCAAAAAGCTCCACCAGCAAAGCCCAGGGGGTATTCTTCCCTTCCAATGCTACTTTGCTGATACGATCCAGACAGATTTAGCTAGTTAATTCTTTGTTTGTTCATTTCATTTTAAAAGTAACTGTGTATTTGAAGACAATTGAAACAACTGAAGGATGACCTCATCCATGCGTCGAACATGTTACCACAATTGATAAGCAGCATACCATATAATCACATAATAGTCGCGCACCCTTTTTGCGGAAGGCAAAATTAATATTTTGCTCTTTTCCATGTAAAAGTCGCATCCTTAGTTCTCTCAACCAAGTGAGTTAATTAAGGGTGTGACTGCCCTTTTGGCATTTTGGGACTTGATTCAGCTCTCAGTTAAGCCAAGCCCCACAGTGCCAAAAGGGAAAGAGGGCAGGCAGGTGGGGGAGTGAATTCATGCCTTGCAACAAAGCATGACTCCATAGCTTAGAAGAGAGAGACAGGAGAGGAGGCAAATTCACCCACCTGCCTGTCTCTCCCCTTCGAGCTGAGGGTGGAGCCGTGTGGGTGTGTGAGGCTTAATCCATCCATGCAGCTGCACCCTCAAAGAGACTACATATTATGCAGTCAAAAAAGCCCCACAAAGGGGGCTTTTTTCACCACGTTACAGTCACCATTTCAGTACATCAAATGGGTATCTAAAAACACAAATATTATTTAAAATGACTTCTGTATGTATATGAAAATTTGCACTAGTTTAATCAATACAGTTAAAAGTCACTTTATTAAATGTTCTTTAATAAGATTGAAACTTTCTTTTGTATATCCCAGAAAGCTGAACAGTATGCTACCAGCTTGCTGCTGGGGCTTCCATGTTATGCATGGCCTGATGCCTTGGATTCTTAAAGGAAAGGACTTATCTGAGTTTTATGGAATATCCAGAATGAAAGAAACCAAGTCCATGGAATCTAAAATTCTTCCCAAGAGCATTGTTAAATTTTGCTTTTGTGATTTAAACTCAAGTTTGGCAAAACTTGACTTAAACATAAACTAAAAGTGGCATCATAAATACCTGGAATAAGTAGACATCTCCAAAAGAATTGCTGAGACAAAAAACATTCTCCTTTTTAGGGTGTTCAGGACAAGACTGAACTATACTGTCTTCTGCAAACAGAGCATATCTAGGTGAGATGTTCTGCTCCATGGAACTTCTCCCGTAAGTCTCATAAAACAGCAGGGTGCATCCTTTAGAAAAGAAATAAAACGGGGAGTTATGGGGTCCTGGTTTATATCTTTCAACCTTCTCAATCAACCTCTTCCCAGAACACAAGATTAACACATGAACTTAGAGTTGAAAGCAACTTTCCACATTAAGATTAAAAGCTACATCAAGTGTGAGCAAGGCTATTTTTGTCCCATCAAGATTCACAGATGTGTACAAATGACTCTTTAAAGTAGGAGTGGTAATGATGTTGACCTTCTTATGCTCTGTCATTGCAACTACCAGCATGCCAAACCAGCATATTGTTTTTTAATTAAATATTATTGTGATATATAGATACATACATACATATACATACATATAATCTTTGAAATTTAATCATTAAAATACAAGTATTATTTCCCTAGTCCCACCATTCCCAGGCATGAACCATCACCCATGACTTCTAACACTACACCATATGGATCTAGTATCTAACAAAAATCTGTCCTTATTGCTACACTAACAAATCCCTCATTCAGCTATTTCAAAATCTATTTTTGTCCTCTTTCTGAAATATCCAAAGGCAGTCTCCATTTTCTAGAAAACTCTTCTTTGTCCCCGTCCACCCCGCCCCCAATGTCATTGAAGATCTTGATCCTTTATTCTACTAATTTATTTCTCCAATTCTTAATAAGTAGTTCTTTTTTCCCCTTCCAAGATTTTGCTATTGTGATTCTAGCTGCCACAAAACTACATATATTGGCACATTTCTGTATCTTCTTTGCTAATTCCCTCCTGAAACAAACCCAATAAGCACATTTCTGGGTTTTTCTTAATTTTCTTAATAATGATTTTATTTTGTTTGTTTAATCGCCTTTTTCCAGAACTCTTTTACCACCATACAAGTCCATCAAATATGGAAGAAGGTTGAAACCATTTCTTGATTGTCTCTTTAGGCAACTCTAAAGTAGCCATATGAATCAAAAGCCAGAGATAGGGAAAATATGTTTACTTTTCCTCTTGAAGCCACAAAAATGGACCTTGTAGACTTCAAAGATCCTTCAGCGTTTTTTAAAAAGAACAATAAATGTTTGCTGAAATAAAACTAGCCTTCATCAGCCATTTAAAGATGTGCCAAAAGGAAGTCTGACAAAGCTTCACAACTAGTTCACATTTTTGGTGTCACCATCAAAATGTCCCTGGTTCTTATGCTTGTTCATTTGATATCACACAGTGCTTCTTAATCTGATCTTAAAGTTAATGAATCATATGGAGTGAAAGGCCACTTTGCCATTTTTGGGTCATTCATAGGTAAAAGGTTTGATATAGGAAACACTATTATAACAGTTTTGGTACAAAAGAAACACAAAACAACCAGTGTGTGGAGCTGTCATGAATTACTTGAACCTTAGTAATTTTGAGGTGTGAAATACTGAAATATTGAACACCACATAGCAGCAATAAGCCTTTATTTAACAAGAACTAGCTTCCCTCACCACCTTCCATCTCTTCATTCCCCCCCCCCCCACTTTTTTACTTTGCCAACTCGTTTAATTTAATACAATGAAAAATCATGTCATTCATTGTCCTCGCTTAAGAGAGGCTCATGTACCCAACTGATCATCCACTGATTAATGCAAACTCAGAGAAAATCAGAATAGTATAACACAGTGATGGGTTTGACAACTGAGGGAAGGGATGTTCTGATATTTCTCAATACAGAAGAAGGGATTTCTTAGTATCTTGTTTATATTTGGAAAAGTGGTAAACAAAACCACATCACAGCCTATAGTAGGCAACCCTCTTTAAAACCACACAAAATACTATGCCAGTTATTTATGCTAGTTCAGATCTTCCTTTCAATCATCATTGGGGAAACCTTAATATTGGCAAACAAGATTAACAGAAGCTTAGTACTTTCTGAATCTTTAAATAGTCAGAGATTAGTTGTATCATTATTTATCTCCATCTTAATTACTGTAGTGAATACGTTTATGTCAAACATGAACAGTCTGCTGACAAACCTACATTCAAATGAGGCATGTGCAATAAATATTGCTGGAAAACAATACAGCCCCAAGAAAAAATGTTAAGCATGCTTGAAAGAGACTACAGTGTTACAATATTAACTCAGTTCCAGAGGGAAGAAGTAGTAAAAAAACCTCTCCAGTCCCACCTTGTGTCTCTTGCATATGGGAAAAACATCTAATATTTCTGTATACTCCACATCTTTTATACTGTCCAGTACTTTCATCTATATATAGCTCAAAACATCATCTAAAAGAATCTGTTTTCTTGCTGGTTCATCATTTTCCATCATAGGGTACATTCAGACAAAACTGTTCTCTGGGTGTTATTTCATATATTCACCACATTTGCATGTAAGTGTCAGCTTTGTGGTCCCTTTCCAATAATGAAAATGATATTTGAATTCAGTGAGGTGGAACTACTGACAGTTTATTATTGCCCAATGGTCAATTGTTGTTCTTCATCATGGACAATGTCTACATTTTTATTTATTTTAAAAATCATTTTAACATTTTTATAATTTTCAGACCCAATAAGTGCTGTTCCCATTAAGGATCATATCATCAACCATGCAATGTAAATATCAGCAGAAGAGCATGAGATGAAAACACAAGAGAAATGCTTCCCATTTCATTACCAACCAACAAAATAAAATTAATGCATCTAACATGAATTTCCCTTGTCCTGTAAAATGTGTTTGGGCAGTTATCATGGGCATGCCCACAGTAAGGGTGGGATAGATATGACACATCAGCTGTTGTTGGCAATTTCCATCAGCCCTAGTTTATAGAAGCATGATGCAGAATGAGAGAAATCTGGAGAGTCAAACATTCTTCATTACCACCTTATATGCTATATGCAATTTTCCTGAGTAGCAACACACCCTAAAATACCATCACTATATTTAAATTGTTTTTTAAAAACATGCAGGGCAATTACACAAAAACTAAAGGACACACTAGTACTGATAATTATGCAAAGTAAATTTATACCACCTTTGAAACCAACTAAAAAGAAGCTAGTCTTTAAGGTGCTAACAAAATCCCTTTGCATACTGATATTTCAGACTAACATGGCTATGCCTTTGAATATGTCGACTATTTATGGGTAAATCCATGTAGGAAGCACCTTGAACATTATCTGACTGATAAATCTTGATTTCTTAAACTGACCATGTGTTTTCATGGAGCTTTAGAACAATCATTCTCACTTTGTTTCTTTCCATTTTTGCCTAAATGAGCTATTTTGGTAGAGGGTGTATATGCTACAGGAGATACATATATTATTTGAAAACAGATGGTTCCCTTTTGGTATAGACACAATGCAATGTTTAAATATTCCCAAATAATGTTTAATTAATTCCTTTTTTGAAAAAAATCTATTTAAAAGTGCTTATTTTTGAAATACAAAGATAGCCTGTCACTGTGGTTTTATTTTTCATTTTCTATGGAAAGTGTTTTTAGTATTTGGGAAAAGACAAGCAGTCTCACAATCTTTGTCCACAGATGGGACGAGACAGCTTTCTTGTGGCTACTCCCTGGGGCCACATTACTGCGTGTGTGACACGGTCAGAACATGGCTGGAATGGACTACCTCTTGCCCAGATAAATTAATTAGGCAAGACAGATGGGAAGGAAACAACATACTGCATTAAAGGAATGGACTTGATGGCCCTTTAAGCATTGGTAAAATCTCAGAACACCAATCAATTCACTTTTGGCAGGTACCCAGATGGCTGTAATCTTCCCTGTTGCTGATAAACTAAACAGAGCTCATGGAAAGACAAAATGAAAATAAAACCACCACCACCAGCAAACATCATGCAGAATTGCTATGTGCTACTTTTATTTAAGTTCAAAAGAAAAACTTGCAGTAATTTCCATATCATGAACACACCAACCCAATGATGCTTGGCAAATTGAGTTCCCAGTGCCTCACAACATGAATAGATTGAAAGCAAGAAGAGTTCTACCACAAAATCCACAATGCTAAGTAATGTCAGGAGCTGGAAACACAATAAAGCCCAGGACCAGAACAGCAACATCAGTAAAATCACTTGTGATATCACCCAAATATTTTAATCACACATGTTTCAGAGGCTCGACAAATTGTCTCAGGGGGAGTAGTTAAGGACACATGCAACAGTTAACTGACAAGAAATAAAATACATAGTTATGCTATCAATACCTAAGGAAGGAAGATTATTTGTTGTGTTTTTAAAATGTTGTACCAGTATGCAACACTTACAACCAGAAAAATCAGATATGCAAACCAGACTTACAGAATTGTAACATAATTTTGTTAATCGGAACTGACCCTAAGGACTTATCGCAAACATTATTATTTTACTTTAACTGCCATGGCAATATTCTGTGGAAATCTGAGATTTGTAGTTTAGTGAAACTGGGGTGCATTATGGCTGATAATTCTCAATGCCACTCCTTAAACTACAAATCCCAGAAATTTATCCAATGTTGCCATGGTAGTTAAGATGGAATAATAGACATTAAAGAAGCATAGTCCATAGTCTGGCATTTTTATGAAATCATTGTAAAGCTAATAACACATGGGGTAGTAGTTTCTAACTCTTGACAAAACCTCTTTCTCCTCCAATTTTCTTTAAATGAGACGGCAACTTTTTTTTAATCGCTTTTTAGCGTTCATCAATATTTACTCTACAGACAAGATAATATAACTAGTAAAATTAGTTTTATTTTGTGCCCCCAACCACAGAATTTACACATACATATTGCTTCTCCTTTTACCTTCCTCTGCATTGGCATGTAATGAAGGTCAAACATAAGAGAAGAGAATTTAAAGAAAATGTTCTCTCAGTTATACTATTCTAAATGCATGTTTTAATATGCACAAATCCCTCACCAAGAAAGTAACATCTATTCTTTGTATAGCCTTTCATCTGAACTAGGAACAGAGCCTAGGAACATTATTTTTGGATAGAAGTTTCCGATTCCCTATCTATTGAAGAGAAAAATATTTTTGTATAATATTTATTATTGTTGTTTTGTGACTGCAAATCATTTCTGAAGTATGGTCACCCCAATTTATTTATTATTTATTTACAATATTTATATCCTGCTCTTCTCAACCTCAAAGGGCTCAGAGCGGCCTTACAAAGACAACTATTCGATGCCATATACACAAAAGACATAAAATAAATATATACATTAAAACCTGAATTTAAAATAAAGATTAAATGGCATTATTAAAACCTTAAGGCAAAGATATCACAGGTTTTTTGACAGGATTTTTCTCTTGCTTGAATTGAACAAAACAAAACAAAACAAGATGCATCTGGTAGGATCATTCAAGTACAATGGACTGACTCTCGCTCATGCATTTTCCTGTAGGAATTTCAGACTATGGAATATTAACAGATAATTTCAGACAAGGAGTATTAACACAGAGGTACAATAAATACTATATATGACAGTAGACCTTAATTCACAAATATCTGTGAATAAGATGAAGCTTATTAAAATCATCACATAATGGTGACAGGTAAACCATAAAACACTCTATTATGAAGATAATGTTTTGAAGAGATATTGATTTGAAAGATTAAACACTATAAAAAATGAGCCGAATTTTAAAAAAGGATCCTACCTTTCAGGGTAACCCAGTATTGTTTCCATTTTCTTCGTGTAACCAACTCAAGCTTCTTCTCTTTCTGCAGAGTCACAAGAGGTTTGAAGAAAAGCCACCCAGCTTTACGAACAACTCCTTGCTCCTTCTCATACAACAAATCTAACTGTTCCAAGGAGCTAAGTGACTCACTGCTCGAGTCCTCTGTTTCTGTGGAAGTGTCCATGTTTTCCATGTTGGTCCTGCTCAGGTCAAGCTCCCGCATGAAGTTCTCATAAATGTTCTGCCTCAGAACATCACTACTGAGTCCACTGGCAGATTCACTTCTCTGGGAAAAGATCTGGCCAGACCCATGGGACCAAGGAGAAGCAATGAGATGGGAAGGAACAAGAAGGGTATCTGGAGAAAGACTTTCAACTCCAGCTTCAAAGTATTCTGTTGTATCCTTACATTTTGGTTCCTGTGGATAAGAGGAAAAAGTGTATCGCAAGTCACTGAAATCTAATTGGCTTCATTCTGCAAATAAAAGTTCATGAAAGTTCAAGTCATAGTACAGAATAGTATTTACATCTATATATATAACAGCAAGTGCTCCAGTAAATTTGCACGATGACAATAGCCTGGTTAGTACCAAAACATTAGCATCACATGATGCAAAAAAGCGTACTTTATTTTTTTAAAACCCTCTTAACATAATGGCAAACTCTAGAACATTTGTGGCCCTGAACAAGAAGGGCCAGAAACAACTCTGAAATATTACAGATTCATCCATATCTTTCAGTACTAAAATGGGAATACTGTGTTGTGTTGTTCTGTCATGTGTCTTCAAGTCACTTCTGACTTATGGTGATTCTAAGAAGAACCTATGATAAGGTTTTCTGGGGCTGAGAGGGTAGAACTTATCCAAACTCACTCTGCAGGTTTCCACAGCCAAGAGGGAATGTGAGCTCTGGACTCCAAAGTCATAGCCCAATGCTTGAACTACTACACCATGCTGGCACTCTACTGGTAAATACTAATACACTAAAATATATAAGAATTTCAAGAATTTGACATTCTATGCAGAATAATTTGAAGCAGTGACAGCCAGATGTGTGTGTGTGTGTGTGCATATTTGTACATCTATGACATTATAAGTCACCACTGGGTGAAGTTATCCGGAGTTTTGGAGTTGGGTGCCATCTGTATGCAGATGACACCCAACTCTACTACTCATTTCTACCGAATTCCAAGGAAGCCTCCCAGACTTTGAACCAGTGTCTGACAGCTGTGATGGACTGGATGAGGGATAACAGGTTGAAGCTTAATCCAGACAAGACAGAGGTCCTCCTGGTCAGTCGTGGGGCTGCCCGGGGTATTGGGTGGCAACCTGTGCTTGACGGGGTTACACTCCCCCTGAGGGTGCAAGTCCGTAGCTTGGGGGTCCTCCTGGATTCAATGCTACCGTTTGATGCTCAGGTGTCAGCGGTGACCGGGAGGGCCTTTGCACAACTCAAACTTGTGCGCCAGCTGCAACCATACCTCATGAAGTCTGACTTGGCCAGTGTGGTCCACGCCTTGGATACATCCAGACTGGACTACTGCAATGCGCTTTACGTGGGGCTGCCCTTGAAGACGGCCCAGAAGTTTCAACTGGTATAACGGGGCGGTAGCCAGGCTCCTTACTGGAGCAAACTAAAGGGAGTATACAACGCCCCTATTAAAACAGCTTCATTGGCTGCCGATAAGTTGCCGAGCCAAATTCAAGGTGCAGGTTATGACCTATACAGTTCGGGCCCTACCTATTTTTGTGATCGCATCTCCTTCTATGAATCGGCACGAACTCTAAGATCTCCCGGGGAGGCCCTTCTTTTGCTCCCACCACCGTCACAAGTACAGTTGGTGGGGACGAGAGAGAGGGCTTTCTCAGTGGTGGGCCCCCACCTTTGGAACGCCCTTCCAACGGAAATAAGACAAGCCCCATCCTTTCGTAAGAGCCTTATACTTCCTACCTATTAATTACCCTGGTCATCACTCTAATAGGTCCTGGAAATGAGCAGCCACAAACCCATACCTGCTATTGCTGTTAGCCTGTTATAGCACTGTACTTAATTTCCAGTCCCCTCATATTTTGAGTTTGCACTAGCCTTAGCCCGGCCTTTTAATTGCTCTGAACAGGCAGGATTATTTCTTATATATGTGTGTGTAATTGTGATAATTTTATGATTATGTTGTTTTGTTAATTTTGTTGTGCTGTTTACTCTGTATGTTTTGGTGATGTTGCTTGGAAATTGCCCTGAGTCCCCCTCAGGGAGATAGAGTGGTATCTAAAGTAAGTATTATTATTTTTATTATCTGTCAACTTACAATGACCCCATGAATTTTATGAGGTTGTCTTAGGCAAAAAATTCTCAAGAGGTGATTTGACACTCCCTTCTTGTGAAATATGGCACCTGGTATACCTTATTCAATTACTAACCAGTTCTGACTCTGCTTAGCTTTCAAGATCAGTTGTGATTCTATCAGATATCTTATTCAGGCAGCTTAGAAGAGTGAACTTATTTAGATTCAAGACCAACATCTTCCTAGGTGTGCACAAAAGCATACCACTGATGTTGCTAGGATTTGCATTCTAAATCCAATATTCTCATTTTTTTCAATAAACACATCTTATGTATTCATAAGACTTTGTAAACTATTGATTAATACATCTTTTCAGGGTGAGTGTGTACATTTCTAATAGGAATCTGTCTATAAATAAATAAAGTTGGTAAGTAAATGCAAAACATGACAAGTCAATATAGTTTTCTGCACCCCAGCATCCTTTCAATTGCTACTAATCTTTTTGAAAGAAACTAGCCTCGGGGTAGGTTGAAATCAGACTATAAGGGCACATCTTAAAGGGGAAGAAGGGGAAGAGAGGAAAGTAATTTATAGTTGAAGTGGGAATCATGTGACTCTCCGGATATTGTGGGACAGCAACTTCCAATATTAGTTACTTTGACTAAGGCTGCTATGAGTTGCAGTTCAAAAACATCTAGAGGATGATCTGACACTGTAGCAAAAGGAAAGACCATGGAAACAAGTAATGTTTGTGGAAGCGAGTGGGGTGGGAAGGAACCTGCCAGCACAAAGGGGAAGAGGAGGAAATCAGAAAAAGGAATGCAACAATAAAGGAAAGAAACAGTTTAAAGAGTAGGCCTCCCATTTCCCAGTCAGAAGACCACTGTGCCAACTGGGTGCTTACAGCAGCAGAACGAAGGCATATGTAAGTCCCCCAGGGGAGTTCACTTTCTTAGTAGGGCAAAATTACCCATTTAGTATTGGGATGTTTCTTTTAAACCAAAGGACAGCTTCTTTTTGTTAAAAACTATCCATTATTTCAAATGACCAGAAGTGTTTTACGACGCCATAAAGAAAGATGATCAGAAAATGCTGGGTGACCAAAAGGAAGGAGAAAGTCCTGATGGCTCTTCGTCATAGAGGATAGTGCAACAGCACCCCCCTGTGACTGGATTCGAGCCCAACCTTCCATGACACCAAAAAAAGCTGGAAATTGAGTCAAAACAACACACCTCCTTCTGTTCTCTCTGTCTCTGTCTATACAAAGCGGCACTGAATGTTTGCCCTGTATGTGTATTGTGATCCGCCCTGAGTCCCCTTTGGGGTGAGAAGGGTGGAATATAAATAAAGTGTTGTTGTTGTTATCTGTGGATTCCAGATTGGAAAGAAGTACATATTAATAACATATACCATTAACTGTGTACAAGTACCTACATCTTAAATTTGTAAGGTACTTATCATGCCCATAGTTTCAGAACATCATGTCTGCTGTTTCAGAAAGCATAATTATCTGTTACAACTAAGTTGTGTGTTGCCCATTTGCACTAACTGTGATTACATAAAGGAATTTTTATAAGGGCAAGGAACAAAACTATTCAGAACTTAATGCTTTGCATATGATTTTAATTTTAAATTTGGCAGCTCTTATTTCCTTGATCTTCTGCTTCTATATTGGTCTATCTGGAGCTCATTGCAAGATGGTAATTTATAGGACTTTATGGCAAGCGATAATAATTACTCTCAACTCCCACTATGGGAAATGTTCCAAATTGATATCTTTGAATAAAATTTCAAGAGAGTTGTAGCTGAAAGGCATATTTCTGCTTGACTTTATTATTAAAATGCTTAAAATAGCATACGTGCCTGTGTAGAACAAGTCACAAGCAAACAATTACCTAATGTCATTAAGTAGCGAAAGAAATATCCAAAGCAGCTGTTTACAATTCCATCAAACCATCCTCACAATTGTCTTAATTGTTTTGCCTCTGCTGATGTTTACACAGCCTTAAAGGAGTCACTTTGATTTTTGTTTAAAATAACAAAACTTCTCAGCACAACATACACCAAACCAGTCTTAACTGGGTATTTTCTGTCTTCATCTCAGAAACACTGACTAGAGTATAATTTTGCCTGTACCCTAAAAAGGTTGTTTCAAAAAGACAGATTATGTTAGGGGTAGGATGACCACCTTTCTCCAAAGCAGCACAGTCTTCCCACGCTTGCAGCTGTCACTGGAAAAGGTCACTCTTCCCATGAAAAAGCCCCCAAGAGCATAGTATGTATGCACTGTCACAAACAGAATATTCAGCCTAGATATAGACTGTTTTTAGGACAGCTTTCTTCCTCTGAGATTATTATTGCCGGAGTGAGAGAACAATGCTAGGTATTTCAAACTATAGGCATAGTTGAAACTCTTCTATGTGTATAAACCAAAATCTATACAAAGAGAACAGAACAGACACAGAAGTGTCCCAACAGGAAAAAAAAACCTCTGTTTGGAAACCACAATGCTATACAGAAATTTCTTGTTTCTGGGGCTTTATTCTATTTGTTCCGCATCTCCCCACCTGGGGGATTTTTTCCATTCCAGGTAAAAAACCATGCTGATAAGACAGAGAGAGGGAAGCAATCGGAAAACAAGGTGGCATTGTGATACAACAAAAGTGTGCACCACAAGGGTGGTTAAGGGCTGGAAAGTGGGACCACACAGAACTGATAGTAAAATGTATATTAAGGCAGTAATGGAGTATGTCTTGCCATGGGTGGTGATGGTGATGATATTTATTTATATCCCACTTTTATCTCTTAAGTGATATACAAACCAGTTTGTAAACTAAAAAAGAAACAATGCAATGGATTTGCTCTCTTACATACTTCTTCAGCACAGCCTGTCACCATATCTTAGTTTACAAATGTCTGTCCATATTCAGTGGCAGTGCAAATGCCACTTCACATGACAGATTCAGTGTTCAAGCACAAAGAAGATGTGCATTTGACAGGACAGGAAGGCTGCACATGCAGATAAATACCACATCTCTTTCCTTGTGAAGCCTCAACCACTTCCCAATCTCACATACTTATTTATACTTGCATGCACCCTTCATATGTGATTTGATATGTGTCTGTTTTCTACTCAGGCAACAGAACATTATTTTGGAAGGGATCATAAGAAGCAACCCTCAGAATATGAAAAATGAATGCTATGAAAGCTGGGATTAAAACAGGGTTATGCCACATATAGGTGCGTGCACACACACACTTAATGCCCTCTTCAGCATTATCAATGGCGAGTCAGATAATGTCAAGTAAGATGAAACCAATCATCTTCCTAGAGTGAAGCTGCAACAATAAAAAATAAAATGAAAAAGAACATTAGTAAAATAACACTATGTCTCAAAAAGTTAGATAATATTCTGGGGGGGGGGGGGGTTGCAATTCCAGAATAAGACCCAAATAAAACAGCTTTCAACATCTGCAGACAGGAGGAATGCTAATCTCTTAAGGAGCTGAATTTGGTTACAACAACTGAGAAGATCATCCTTTCATAACCACCAATCTTTCTTCAGACAGTGGTGGAAGATTCAACAAGTCTCCCTTGGCAGTCATGGACTAGCTTATTTAGGAACACACTGGCCTTTTATATATTTTGACCTCAGGCTACTTAGGGGTCTTGTTGTTATTCTTATGTAGAGAAGAACATTGAACAAACCCCTTGCAAATGCATTGGAAAAAGCTCACACAAACAAGATAAATTAAATAGCTATACAAAAATAGACACACAATGCTATATGGAAGCTCACATGAAGGCAGTCTGGATAGGTAGGTGAATTCCTGTCCAAGATTGCTACTTAATAATGCCTCTGGTTAAAGCAGAACAAAACAAAGCAACTATGAAAATGTCTAGCAACCCTGCAACTTAAAGTAGACCATGGCTAGGTCTCCACAGTATGGAGAAGTCTTCCCTAACCTGCGCCCCGCCCCGAGTCATGATAAATAAGAATTCCCATAATCCCTCAGAAATACTTTAGAGTGGAACTATAATACATAACTAGTTGGTGTTCTGAGCAATGTAGTCTAGCAACTCTGCAGGCATCAATTAGGGAAAGGTTGCTATAGACAGAGTTAGACTAACAAAAGGACATTATTACACATATAGTATCCTCAAAAACCACCTTACTGAAAACTAACCACTCTGAAAAAGGTTTTCCAAAATCCATAATTCAGGGATGATTTAAATATTCAAACACAGTGAAAAAATTGGATTAGCAAGTTATCTACCCTGCTGAATCCTTGTTTCTAATATGCTGTCTAAATGAGAATCCACATGTTTTTGCTGAGCAAGATCTGTGCTGAGCAAGATCTGAGCAAGATCTGCACAAAGATCCCAGGACATGTGAGAACCTCAATCCCCCAAACCCCACATTTTTGGTATTAAGAATAGGTTTGTCATGGGGCTGAGGATTATTTTTGGATACTGCTGGACTTGCGTTCATATCATCCTCAGTCAACCTGTTTTTATTATTTATTGTTTTAATGATTGCTTATGTACTGTTTAATTATGATTTATGCTTAATTGTGGTTTTATTATTGTAACTGTTATGGATTGGCATTGTTTCAGTGTCCAATATAAGGCATTGAATTTTGCCAGTTATGTGTAAACCGCTTTGAGTCCCCCTAGGGGTGAGAAAAGTTGTATATAAATACTGTAAATAAATAAATAAACCTGCCCAATACTGAGCAATCGTGGGAATGGCAATTCAACAATGCCAGGATAGCTGACACTTTTCCATTACAAATTTATCAGTAGATCCACCTATCAACACGGAAATCCTAAACTTTTTAGCGTGTCAATTGGCTCTTAATTAGTGTGGACGCACGTGTGTATATTTACACATAAAGAAGGAATAAAGCACCTGCAAAATATCTTAATGAAAGGTTAGGCAGACATTTCACTCTTCCACCTCCTCAATAAAATAAAAATATCCAGGCACCAGTTTACCTGACCAATCAGTATTATCTTCAGAGCACTATATTGAAATGAATGAAATATAGCAAGATAAAATCTTGTCAAATGACGACGATGACAACAATGAAACAAATTAACTAAACAAGAAGTTTATATTGACCATACACACTAAAGGGAAAGGTTAAGTCTTCAGCTGAAATCACTACATACCTGTAGCTTCCTCTTTTTTCTTGACAGGCTTCCTGTCCAATCACTGATCCGCCGCATACGGCTTTTTAATGTTTCCTTCTTTGTTGCATCCTCACTGAGTGCTGAAGATTTCCTGCAGGGGAGAGTATAGGAAGAATAGTGCAGAGGTCCTCTGTGCTCTTCTGCCTCAGAAGAAAAATCTACGGTGGAGGTAAATGAAACACGATTGCTTGAACCAGCACGAGTATTGATGAAATCTGCAGAAAGCCCAATATCAGAAGCTTGGCAGCTCCTAAGATTTGAATCCCTATATAAATCACGTAGGGAAGAAAGAGATGAACTTTGGTTCAATGGTTTCTTGCAGTCACTCTGGGGAAAACTGACTTGGATACTTGCATCAGGAGTGCTCCTGGACATGTACGACCCATCCAGTTCATTCATATCTCCATTATTGCCCCATGGAGCATCATACCACGAAGACTCTGAACTAATGGAGCTCCCTTTACTGGATCTAAGTCTTGAGTCGGTGGCTGACAGCCGATGGCTTCCAGGATAATCTGTGCTAGATGTTTCTTTCCCTTCAAGTATGTTATTTTTTTCAGACTCTGAAGCAGGTGAATACCGCAAGAGTTGTACTGGTCCAGTAGATTCCTCTCTGGAAACTGTGCTGTTGCTGCTGCTGTTGTGAAATTCAACTCTCAAACATCCATCTAGTTTCCCCAGAGTCTTAATGAGAACCTTTGGACTCATTCTGTCATCTGATGGGGGGCTCTCTTTCTTTCCATAGCAATTTAAGAAATGCCCATTACATTCCCTGGAAGCAACATGGTCGTTTGTAGGTTCAATATCTATATAGTGGAAACCATTCTCGGGCAAAAATGCATTATTACTTTCTTGGTCATAAGTCTCTGAGGTGTGAGTTCGGTGTTTGGCATGGCTGCTAATCTTAGAGGTTTTTACTGTTGCATCACTGAGTCTTGAAGAATAAGGCTGGGTATTCTTGAAATGAGAGAGGCAGCTTCTGGCTAATGATCGGGATTTGTAGTTTGTGCCATTGGTACTATGAACCCATCCATGTACGGATTTCTCATCTTTCGAATGGATGCTACGGATTTTCAGTGAACAAGGCTTCTGCTTGGCACCAGGCAGAGAATTACCAACATTCTTCGTTCCCTGAGGGCTGTACTGGCTTTCTGAATTACCCATCTTTCACTGAAAGAAAATGGAGAGAGTTTAACTATTAACATGTGCACTTTTGAAAATGATTATTAGTGAGAAAATATACTTATTTAATTTTTTTTAGTTGAAATAAAAACTTCCCCATATTGGTACCATTTGTTTCTTTGTTGACATATTTATTCTACAACTTAAACTTTTTCCATTCACAATCCCTTTCCCTTTAAGAACTTTTTATGTGACCCTGGGTATATAGGTATATAAAGTGGGAATGAAAATCAAACATTTGCTCATAAATCAACATTTGCAGGACTTGCTACATAGGGTGATTTCCCCTTTTAGAGTATAGCTTTCTGCAGAGTTCACTGTAAGCACCGCACATTGCTGCTTACAGATTTGGGTAAATGAAAATGTTTATATCAGACATACCTGAACAATCACTCAAATGTGGGCAGAATTAGCGATCTGTGCTTTTAGCATTATCCTTTTTGCTGGACCACTGAATTTTCCAGAAATGGAATGGAATTTTTCAAAGAATCCCTGTAAAATAAAATGAAAAATGTCTCAGGCATGTAAATGTACACATATTTATATTTTTGTTAAGGTTATGCATTGACCATACATTCCCTGCCAAACCGAAATGTAAGGAGCACAAAAAATAGTACCTTATTAATATTCCATTTCTGAAACATTATTAGAAATATAAATGTTTCGTAATACCTATTTAAACAACTGGACTTTATTAATAAGTATACATTTTGATGTTCCAAGGGATAATACTTTAAAAACTTGTTTCAGGTTTACAAATATTTCAATTGGATTGTCTATGAACTGATTCATAGGTAACATCAAACTCATGGTGTGGTCCTATACTAAGAAACTTTGCATTCATATGCTCCCTGTATCTTAATGCAGTACTTCTTCCCATAATTCCAAGATCTGAAAAAATGATAGTTTGCAGTTTCATTTTGACAAGACAAACTATGATTTGTGCAAACAGTGTGTCCAGAAAAACAGAACTACAAGCCACAATTTTGACATGGCTTCTGGAGAAAAAATAAACCTATTTACATTAATACATAGTGAAAGCATTGGGGAATTGGATATTGGGGCAATCCATTCAGCCCTGGGCTGCTTCTGCTATAACCATCATTACTGTCATGTTCTATGTAACATCTGAAAATTTTGTGGGGGTGAGGAAACTCATGCATAATCCATGAATACTCCAGGCAACTCCCTAGTTCAGGAGTTATGATTGACAGGCCACTTTCCCTAGACATGTGAATAACAGATGAGGAAAGATTAGTTGCCTACAAACCAGAATTTTCCAAGAAGTCTGCCTCCTATGTTTCACCCTATTTCTGCACTAGACCCAAGTTTTCCACGACATAATTATTTAGAATTCTTAATTCTATCAGTTGGGACTGCAATACAACTTTTTAAACACAAGAGATGATGCTAGCTCTCTCAGTACTACTTCGTCAATCTCTGCCAACCTTTTTTTGTTTTTGATTCACAATCCTGTCTGAATTCCTTTTATGACCCAAAGGTGAAAGGCTACTGGGTAATTCACCAATTCAACCAGCTGACAACCCTTCTATTTGTATTGTGAAGGAGGTCTGCCAGCTAAACAGCAAGCAAGGCAGTGCTACTCACTGCAGACTCCAGGACACAAAAGCAGCTATGGAGAAACCGAATACAAACTTATTCAGAGAGCATACAAAAAGCTGTGAAGTAAAAAAGGATACATTTCAGAAGCCTTGGAATAAGTCTGTCTTTCAAACACATGTAAAAGAATATTTTTTGTTTTCCCATTCTGATTTAGCAGCTATTTGTTCAGCTAGTGCTTGCAGAGCCCAAACATACTGTTTATGAAACAAAAGTCTTACAGCTGAGCAGTAAGTATAGTTTTTTTTTTTTTGGAAAGTGAAAGAAATATGTTTTTGTAATATATCTTTAAAATTCATTTATTATTTAACAATCATTATCCTGGCTTGAAGTGAAAAGTTAAGACAAAACTCTCTTAAAATCAGAGCTAACAGAAAAAGAACCATGGCGGTAGCAAAAACATTACAAGTATATTCTAGATTATATTCTATGCACTCAAATCCACGGTCCTCTTAACCAAGATATTTAGCTTTACAAGTTGGAGACACTGCTGTGGCTCATTCTTATTGCACCAACTTAAAACAAGATGCTTATTTGTTTTTAAGAACTATATAAATGTTTATTACTTTTATTTCTTGTAAGTACTAATTGCTTCAGCATATAAATGTCACTAACATAAAACACATCTTAGGGTAACAAGCCCAGCACCGTGCCAAGATACAGACACAACAATACTGACAACAGGAGGGAAAACACCACATAAATACTGCAAGTTCTCTGGTACTAAGTAAATGTAAATCACTAGGCAACTACTGAGCAATACAACACAGGGAATCCACCAATCAGGGCATTTATATGCAGAACCTCTCCTGCGGGAGCATAAACTATATTTTCAAGGCTACTTTCTACTTTATTTCTATTCATAAGAGGCGACAAAACCCAATTTGTCTCAAGGATCAGTCAAAGAGCATCTGGTCTCTACCATGCTTGTGCACTCACTGTGTAATCCTTTTTAACAGAGTGGGGAGCAAGCAAGCTGCTGTTATAGACTTTCAGACTTCAGCCACAAATACAACTTCCTTTGTGTGTTGATACAATGAAGATGGTTAATGAATACATCTATCAAAGGCAGGTATGCAAAAGGGGCTGATGTGTCACACAATGGCCAACCAAGGCGATAACTGTTGCATGTGAAAATGTCTTCAGGGAGCAATTGTTATCACCCCCTTTCAAGCAACTTCCTAACAGAGTAAAGCAAAAACAAACCACTCACCAGGAGTTATGACAGTCTTGATCACAAGCACAGATGCATTTAGTTTTTATTAAATGTGTGCAATGAAATAGATCTCCCTCATTGAAAAATTCAGGCAATTCAATTTAAATCCCATTAGTAAGAGAAAAGTAACTTCTCTTGTGATCCAACAAATGTAGGCTTGTGACTCTAACATCATCATTTTTCTTCATCTTCTGAATGGAGAAGTTATACTGTTTAGCCCGTACTGCACCACCTGACATCCGTCGGGAATTAGCAGCCAATAATGAAAGGACCAAGGCAGTGACATCTCTGGCCCATCCTTTGCTCGGATATCAACCAGCACACCAACGCCTTAAGTCAAGAAATAGTTTTCTAAGATCTGCAGAGATACTTGCAGGAAAACCTCCGCAAGCAAGCGTCCAAAAGTGACAGGCTAAAGCTCGGAACCTCAAGCCATGGCTGATATCAAATGAGAGACTCCCCCCTGGGCACACAGAAGACCGGGTGACTTGAAAGGTACTGAACAGACTGTGCTTTGGCACCATGAGGTGCAGAGCCAACCTTAAGAAACGGGACCACAAAGTGGAGTCCATGATATGCGAGTGTGGAGAAGAACAAACCATAGATCACCTGTTACAATGTAGTCTGAGCCCTGCCACATGCACAACGCAGGACCTTCCTATATCAACACCAGAGGCACTCCAAGTGGCCAGCTATTGGTCAAAGGACATTTAATATAATGCCAAGTTTTTAAACTTTGTGTTGTTAAAATACATTACAACTGCACCCTTGGTTCGCTTCTGATACAATAAATAAATAAATCTTCTGAATGATTTTAACAACTTTGTCTGAAGAACAAGCTAGTGGAGCTTTGAAAGCCTGCAAGATGTATTTAGTTGTTTTTGTGGATATGGAATATTGTTGTTGGATTTTGCTATTTAATTCGTAATGGGTACCCCAGATATGCTTTCTCATGCATCATTTGTACTGTAAAGTAAGGGCAATGCAGGCTGTAGCCAGAATGGCAACAACTTTCCTGGCAACTTTAGCATGGCAGAAAATATTAAGTGTTGGCTTTACAGTCTCTTTTTACTTTTCTGTTCTGAATGCAGCCAGAGAGATAAATGATCACAATTTTTGGCACTAGGAAGATTTACTATAAGATTAGTGATTTGACAGCCTTACAATGAATAAGTAGTATTTTATTCTAAAGTTACATTTTTGAAAACTGCAAATTGCAAGAGAATCTGAATCAAAACAACTACATTAATATCCTTTTTGCCAAACCACATGTGGCTTTTTTATATCAAGTAACTGGAGATCTGCATAACAGGCAGTTTGGAGCTCCAAAACAGAGGACTTTCTGGCAAGAATTTACTGCATTTTTGAAAACTAGGCACTTTAGTCACATGCTCTCGCAAATCAAAAGCAGAGTTTTGATTTATGCAGTTTTAGGCACATTCCTATGCAGAAAGTATATACAAAAGTAAGTCTGCCATGGAATTCTTAATGGATTTTTAAAATTCATGTGTGCATCTGTGTTGGGGTGTGTGTGTGTGTGTACGTGCAATATACATTTCTCTCTATGTGTTATACACCATGCAAAAAATTAATAGTTAAATAATTTAAATGACTGTGACTGTTGATATTACCACATGTTTTTTAATTTTAATTTTCAATTACTCTATTTAAAGTGAAAGCTCAATATCTATCCATACTGTTACTTCATATGGCAGCCATCACAAAAATTTCTTAAGTTCAAAATTTACACTACATTCACATATAAAGAAATCTCAGAAATATAACATTAATGAACAGGGAATGGCATAAAATGGACAAACAGCATTTCAGATGCTACTAGACTGGAATTAAAGTTGAAATTGGAGAGTATCTAGGACAGTGGTTCCCAACCTTTGGGCTTCAACTCCTACAAATCCCAGCCAGCTTACCAGCTGTTAGGAACTGTGGCAGCTGAAGTGCAAAACACCTGGAGGTCCAAAGGTTGGGAACCACTGATGTAGGAGAATCCACAAAAGACAGGAGAAATGCAACATATATTGTTATGTGTCCATCTGAAGACTTCTTCGGGGGGCTACAATGAATCAAAGTTCAGACATTTCTGTATCAACAAATTCTCAAACTATGTGTAGCAGAGAAATGAAAAATAAACAAGAATAGTACACATGTGCAGAGTAGACACAGGCCAAAATATGCTGGGTTTCTTTTTAACCAACTAACATTCATCTTTAGATTATCTCGAGATATATCTCTAGTTTCTTCTACTAAATTACAATAGCCAGAATTCATCATTATTAGGTATGCTGGCTACAGGGCAATTATATCACATGGAGGTCTAAAACTACAAGACAGAACCTAAAGGCATAGATGACATTTTATTCTTTTTATACATAACCTGGTGGTACAGTAGGTTAAACTGCTGAGCTCCTGAACTTACTGACTTGCAGTAGTTTGAATCCGGGGAGTGGGGTGAGCTCCTGTTAGCCCCAGCTTCTGCCAACCTAGCAGTTCAAAAATTGCAAATGTAAATAGTTCAATAAGTACTGCTTTGGTGGGAAGTTAACTGTGCTCCATGCAGTCATGCCAGCCACATGACCTTGGAGGCATCTAAGGACAACGCTGGCTCTTCAGCTTAGAAATGGAAATGAGCACCACCCCCCAGAGTCGGACACGACTGGACTTAATGTCAAGGGGAAACCTTTACCTTTTATACATAAATCTGTTTTGATCTTTACTTTGGGGATCTACTGTTCAAGCAAAGACATAAAATCATTTTTTTTATTTTCCAGGTTAATTAATCCATAGAAGGTATTACCTGATTCTGTAATCCATTGCTATGAAAAATTGAATCCAACAGATGCCATTTACATTCAAGGGAAAATAAAAGCACAAGATGACCACTTTACTACAGTCTGCCTCAAGTGATGTACAGTTGTTACCTTGGGTACCCTCCGAACTTTGGGACCCAGAAGATGAAATAAAGGAAATGGCACACGATAGGATAATATTGTAGCCAAGCCATGACAGAAAGTACAGGATTATTAAGCTAATACTTAGCAACGGCACTAACTGATGAATTTTACAATCCGAATGAAGTTATAGCAGTAAGAGAAACTGTGGAACTTCAGTACAGAAAAACTAAAAACACATCACTTTCTTTTTTAAAAAAAGGATAACTCAGTTTCATTAGGCTTGCCACCATGCTACCTAGAAAAACCAATAATGCACATTGCAATGTGCACAAAAGTGTAATGTGTATTATTAGTCTGGCAATGTATATTATCAGTCTTTAAATGTGCATTATTTGTCTTTCAAGGTGACAAACCTTATGAAATGTCACCCCATTCAGGGCTATTGGAAAGCCACCAATTGACTTAGTACAGGCATGGGCAAACTTTGGCCCTCCAGGTGTTTTGGACTTTAACCGATAGGCTGTTAGGAATTGTGGGAATTGAAGTCCAAAACACCTGGAGGGCCAAAGTTTATTCATGTCTGACTTAGTAGGTGTCTGAAGACTCACTTAATTTCCTTCCACCATCCCTTCTGTGGTTAACTAGTACAAGATTCAGAGGCACCCCCCCCCAAAAAAAAATACTTCAATTCTTTGGCAGAACAAAATTGATTATAAAAAGGCATCAATTTGTGTTTACTCTTCTTTCCTCATCTTGGGAGTTAAAAATCACTGACCATATCTCCTCCACTACTTTCTTGTCAAAGCTAATATGTCACTCCTTCCTGCAACACTGCTGATGTGGCCTGGAATGTTACCACTGGTCCAGGCAACAGTTAACCCTGGGCTAAAAAAGAAATGTGGCTCCTGATACATCAATCTCTGTGATCTCTCATGGAAAGTTAAGTTGAAATACACATTTTCACCTATTACAACTGTCTCATAAGCTCCTACTTTATCATTTGACTTAAAATTTTAATTTTAAATGTAATTGGAACAAAATGCCAAAAGTGAATAATAGTGTACAGAATAGGGGTTGGCTGCCCGGAAGAATGAAACTACACACATGCATGCCCTCAACATTTTAAAAATGCAGGTGGGATTAATCATTTAACAAGTATCTTTCATTATATAGAAATATCAGTAAAAAATAGTTTTCTAAGATCTACAGAAACACTCGCTGGAACACCTCAGCAAGCAAGTGTCAGGCTAAAACCCAGAACCTCAATCAATGGCTGGTATCGAATGAGAGACTCCCTCCTGTGTTGGGGTTTATACGAAACGCAAACCCAGCATGCGCACAGTCCTGTCCAAACTTCCCAGCCCTTTATTCATCCACAATGAGTAAATATGAGCCAAGTAAATGGGAAAATCAAAATTTACTCTTAAGTAACCGAGTCAAATCAGCAGCTTCAAAAACACAGCAGCTTCTTGAAATAGCTCAGTCCATCCGCAGAAATAAAACTCACATAAAGTCCTTAGTCTTAAATTCATGCATCTTCTTTGTAGATTTCTTATTCCTTCAATGGGACAAGGATACAAGCATAATAGGCTCTCAGCCTGGAACTTACTCCGTGTAAGTTCTGAAGTAAGTGTTTCAGTAAGTCCCAAAAAACATTACAAAACACCCCCCAAGTTATACCCCATTCAGGGAGTGGTTCAACCTTGTTAACCTTGATTGCTTCAATTACCCAGATATTTTTCCCTTAACACATGCACACTGGAGACGATCCTTACAGAAACTTAGTCATATACATGCATATACCGTAATATCCTGGGCATACAGAAAACTGGGTGACTTGGAAAGCACTGAACAGACTGCGCTCTAGCACCACGAGATGCAAAGCCAACCTTAAGAAATGGGACTATAAAGTGGAATCTATGACATGCGAGTGTGGAGAAGAGCAAACCACTGACCACATATTACAATGCAGTCTGAGCCCTGCCACGTGCACAATGGAGGACATTCTTATAGCAACACCAGAGGCACTTTCTTTGTTAAAAAACTATTTTATAAGAATACAAACAACATCACTGGATCATGCCAAAATTATATCTAAACCAGCCCTGTGATGCTAATAGTGGCCAGTCTGATAGCTTTAGTATGAAGCAAAAATTATAGAATAGTTATATAGTATGCCATAGGAACAATATTCCATCTGAGAAGCTAAATAGTATCGCAAGATATACCCTAGAAGGAAAGAGAAATCAGGAAGCCTCTCTACTTTATTTTAAAAACATGTCATTAATATTATACCAACTTCAGACTGACGTTTCCATCCCATATATAACTAACAGTAAGGAAGTACATTTTCCAGCATTAAGGACTGCATTTTTCCACTGCAAAATTACAAGGCAGAACAGACCAAAAGTAGGGGGAAATTTCTGCATTAGTCATAGCGTGTGTAGTATTACAGACAGGATAGAGAGCTCTACCACAGGAATCTGTCCTATAAGAAAATTCTGTAGTTCTTTTCAGTATTCAGGCTGTACATCAATTGGTGTACAACCTATTCAATAGTTTCAAAATAACCAATTAGCAAATTTAGCAAAGTAGCTAACAAGAATGCACTAAGAAAAAGGCTGCCTGCGTGATCTGTTTGGAAAAGAAAGCCAAACATCAAAGCCAAGAGGAAATAACTGTATGGCCGGCTCAGAACCCCTTCCCAACCTTTGCTTAACTGAGCAGGCTGCAAATCCCACAAAGCTCCTTACCCTGGTTACTGATGCCCAAGCTTCCTTCTTGCAACTGCTTCTGTTCCTCCAAATGTGTCACAAAAGTCTTTTAGCATACGTATGTACATATTCTTTCTTTCCTCTGTTTCTGCTAAGCCAGGAAACTGTGTCTAACCCTCCAAAATGTTCAGGAATTATGCACTAAAAACAGATTCTGTGCTACGCTGGATATATTTTTGTCTTGCAAGTTACACCCTCCTCATGTTCAATTTTTTCCATTGGTGGAACTGGATGATGTAGACTTAACCAGAAAGTGGTTTTCCATGGGCTGCTTGAAATGATTAGCCCAGACAGCTTGCCATAATGCCTCCAAGCCATCAGGGAATACTCCATGACTGGGCTGTTGTTTGACCCTGCATTCCTGAATTACCACCAAAGTGCCACAGCAAAGCTACTAAAAGGCTTGCTGAATAAAAAATAGCCTGCTTAAATGACAGGACTTCAGTGTATTTTTAAAAGTTAATTAGTAATGCATAATTCTTAACAGTCTTCCTTTTCAATATAGCAGTCAGGTAATTCTCCAAACCACAGCAAAGTATTATACACATTAATGTTTTGATTAAATATGTTTGAAAAACTCATTTTATCGTATCAAATAGATAGAGCTGTTTCCTGATTAGTCCACTGACTATATCAACAATAAAAGACAAAAACAAAGATACACAGATAAATAGACACTAATCACTAAAACTCCTGTAATAGTTAACTAAAATAAATTAAAACACAATAAAACTTGATTAAAAATAAGTTTGGTAAAATGGGATTAAACTACAAGATGAATGCAGAGGGCATTGAGTGATGAGTGTACATAACAGAATGTAACAGACTAAATTTGAGAGATACATTTGTTTGTTTTATAAAATAAAATAACATCTGAAATTTTAAAAATAATGTTTCATTGTGCAAATAAGATTCAGCATAATAAAGTTTAATTTCTCACAATTTTTAAAACAACAAAGGTAGCTCTCAATTAGTTTGTTATATGAGCCTGAGACTTCAGAGGGTACACTTATCTAACAGAAAATTGTTTAGCACCAAAACAGCTTCCTTCAAATTAGAAAGAAAGAGAAAGTTGGTTGTGGTTAGCATATTAATACCATCTGACCCATAAACTCCAGATAACCTCTCCCAGTAGTTTTAAGTATATGTTGATAGTGTGGGAGGAGGTGCTGCTCCAGGATGCCCCACCGACCAACAAACACACATTTGGGTCTACCATTTCAAAAAGGATTGAAACCAATGTAAAACAGTGCTCCCAAGTCCTATCCCAAGGATTGCAAGGTCCGGTAGAAGAAACAGAAGAACAGTCACGCACTCATTTTCCAGGCACATCACCTATCAACACAACGAATACCATCTTTGTCCCATAGTAAACTTGAAATGGATCTAGAGCAGGAGTTATCAAAGCTTTTCAGCTGCGGAGCTCTTTTTGAAGCAAAAGGTTCTCTTGGAGCCCCAAGAGATGTTTATATATTATATTATAAATTATATATAATGTATATCAGGCATGTGCCAGGCTACTGGCAGATAGATGGAGAGTGATTGTGTGAACTAATTCACACAGTACAAAAAAAAAAAAAACAACAATTTTAACTAACATGAACTAAAAAGTATTTCAGTGGAAAACCTCTGGAGCCATCCAGTTCAATCCCTTTTTACCATGCAGGAAAAGCATAATCAAAGCAACCCCAACGGATTGTCATTCAGTCTTAATAATAATAACAACAACAACAATAATAATAATAATAATAATAATAGCAGCAGCAGCAGCAGCAGCAGAAACCCCAGAGGCCATCCGGTCCAACCTCGCTTCTGCCATGCAGGAAAAACACAATCAAAGGGGCCTCTGAGTAGTGGGAGGGAAATAGGGTTTTGGAAGCAAAGAAAATGAGAGTGAGTTCTGGGCAGCAAGAAAAAGAGTTTGGGCAGTGAGGGAGGTGGAAGGAAAGAATCTGGGTAGCAAGGAGAAGCGAGGGCAGTGAAAGAGGCGAGGAGAAAGGTCTGTCCCCCAGGAGGAGGATGCTGCTGTTCATTCCAGCATCTCAAAAACTTCAATTTCCCTACATTTCTCAGGAGAAGAAAAGAGGAGGAGGCAGGAGGCAGCATGGTGCCATGGAGCCCTTTACTATCACCCTCTAAGGGCTCTGCGGAGCACAGTTTGAGAACCCCTGATCTAGATTATCCCGGAACCGGTATGCTGTTTTCTTAACATTGCTATATGTTTCTATGCAATATTAAGTTTGTCATCTATCAAACAGAGAGTATCAAACACCAGCCCGGAAACTACACAACACTCCAAAAAGATAATAGCTTTCCTTACATTTTAATCCATCTGCATCCAGAATTAGTAACAAATAAAGAAAGAAACTGTGTTACAAAACTAAAAGTTCTTCAATAATTCCTTTGACTTTGTTGTTTAATAGGCATCCAGTAACACTGTGAGTTTTTGCCTTGATTTTTTCAATTATTTGATTCCTATTGATTAGTTTCCTTAAATACACACATCTCTTTTACACTTCCATTTTCCTACAAATTTTGTACTTCCTTCTTAAGACTTTTTTTTGTACCTGATTATGATTATGTACGTAGTTATGTTCAGAAATACTAACTGCTGTGAGGCAGATTGGAGGGGTACATGTTGCTCGGGCGAGAAGATGGAGGGAAAGTTCTGGGTTCTGGTGAACTAAGAGAAGTCTACTCTGGCAATGTTGGATTTGACTAATAGTTCTCTTTCTGTGGAAAGAGTTTATCGTTTTAATGTACTACAGGCTACAACTTTAAAGTTTTGAAGTATCTACTTGTGCTACCTACCCAAAGATGGAGAATGTAGTGGAATTTACTGTCACAAGAAAAAGTGGCAAAGGTAAATTAATGACACAGACAAGTTCAACATCTGCCATGGCATCTAGTCACCCTCTACCATTTTGTCTCTTGAAGATGCCTTTGTTCAAACTGACAGGTTCTTAATGGCCTGACTTATTCAGTACTTCTCAGAGGACTCTTTCGAATCATTGGGGCGGGGGGGGGGGGATAAAATTGGCACACTGGGACTCTTTTACTCTCTTACAGCGCATCATGCTAATCAAGGGGAATGTCACCATGTGGTCCATTTCAATCATGCAAGTTAAATAGGCAAGAAACTTCTTTTATCCAAATGGGAGGAGGGAGGAGGAGGAGGGAGGAGGAGGAGGGGGAGGAGGAGGGGGAGGGGGAGGGGGAGGGGGGAGGGGGAGGGGGAGGGGGGAGGGGGAGGGGGGGAAGGAGGAAGAAATAGAAAAAGAAAGGAACAGACATTTATTTCAGCAAACATTTCTCTAGCTGAACACATTTATTTTCTGAAACTTCTAAAAAGCAGAGAAATTGTCCATTATATGCAAAAATTCTGTCTGTCTGCTTTTCCATTTGTGTACATGCTATTTTGCAAATCATAAGTGGAGAGATCCCTATTCCAAAATAGCTTATAGCCTAAGATTTGACATGTGGATGGAATGAGGAGGAGGAAGAGGTAAATTGAGATGGAATATGTAACAGATTTTCTTAAACATTTGTTTTTCTGAAGTACAATAGAGCATGTGAATAGGACAAAGGGGATGTGAAGGGTGAAAGACTTCACATGAAAATTACAATTTGCTAGATTTGAAGATGGCACTGCACAAATATTTGGGGAGGTGGCTCCATATATATGGAGCAAGAAGACAGAAAGGGTGAAGATCTCTGAGGTAGAATTTGAGGAAGCAGATGCCCTTTCAATTTTAGAGAACAGTGAACAAAAATGTACAAGAGAGAAAATCATAAGACAAGAATAAAGGTGATGGAATCTCAACATGTGTTACCATATTATAAAAAAACCCGTGGTGCAGTGGGCTAAACCCTTGCGCCAGCAGGACTGATGACGTGAAGGTTGGGTTGCTGACCTGAAGGTTGCCTGTTCAAATCCAACCCAGGGAGAGCGCGGATGAGCTCCCTCTATCAGCTCCAGCTCCATGTGGGGACATGAGAGAAGCCTCCCACAGGGATGGTAAAAACATTTTAAAAAACCAAACATCCAGGCGTCCCCTGGGCAATGTCCTTGCAGATGTCCAATTCTCTCACACCAGAAGCAACTTGTAGTTTCTCAAGTCACTCCTGACATGAAAAAAAATCATATTAAAAGAAAACTGTGTAATATAATAATATTGCTAATGGCGATATTTATTTATTTATTAACATAAAAAGAAGAAATATAAACTCATGGAGTTGAAAAAGATTCCAAGTACCATCGACTCCAACCACATATCAGTGCATGAATCCATAGGCTAACTTATCCTTGACTATTTTAATCAGGGAAGGGTTTAAAAACTTGTGTTTAAAAACTTGTGTTTAAAAACTGCTTGTGTTTAAAAACTTTCAATGAACATTCCCATCAGATGATCCTGCCATGTCACAACCCTTTCCCCATACAGTGTATTCCTAAATACAGTGTAGTATCAAGAAAGCTGCAGATAAGCAGAGGGTTAGAGGAGTCACCATGATTTCTAACAAATCATTGTATTTTATCAGGGATCAGAAACAGCACTGGCAGGCTAGTTTGACCTCTCCTTAGGAAAGGAATGGAGATTCCCAGCCTATGATTGTAGAACAAAGAAATTATAAGATTTGTTCAAACAACTTTCCAAAATTCAAAGGTTATCTTAAGTTATCCTTCAGTGACCACTCAATTTTTTAAAAAAGTACTCCAGAGATTGCATATAACAATGTAAGTATAAATGGTAAGCATGTTAAAAATCACACAAAAGAAACTGCTCATTCTTTAGTTAAAATTCTATGGAGCAAATTAGAAAATAGTTCATTCTATATTTTCCTCATGTTTGTTTATAAATAACTGCATGTGAACTATTCCAGTAACCATTCTGGCTGAAAAGAATCCATTTAAAACACAAGCCAGAGTAGCCAATGAGTAGGCTTTTCCTCCATGAGCCCTGCATACATATATCCAATTTAAATTCCCCTTATAAACATTCTACAAGGGAAGTAAAAATGTTGGTAACATTACAACATAATCTTAAACTGAAATCATCCTCACAACTAAGACTCGCTGTAGACAGTGGCTCATTCTCACGAGAAAAGCGGGAATAGCACTGAAGATAATCTAAGCAAAATGGGTGAAAAATCCCTTTCAAATATTATACAAACAAGATAAAGCCCTGTGTTTACCACCAACAGTTCACATTGTTTTGGATACTACTGAATTGGAAAAAGATGGTATTAATCAATTGTGTAATACTTTTTTTAAGAATATATGTTTTGCCACCAAAATAGTATGAGCCATCAGGCAAGCACATTAAAAAAATATATGAAAAGGGGGGGGGGGGGGGACACAATAGTCATTAACCCAGATCTATAACTATATAATGAACCTAGAGATTTGCAGCTACTACTGTCATTTCTACGTACTCTTTTCAAATACTTCAAGGCTTGCAATTATCAGCACAGGTCTAGGTGAAGTTGGTAACTAACGTGTGAGAGTTTAAAATGCTAGTTAGCTTCAAATATGCTAAAAATATTTCTGGCGATAGAAGATATTTAAAATATATATATTAATAGTTAAAATATTTAGTGTAGAGATCCTTAGACTTCCTCTTGCAGGATGCAGAGGAAAACAGTGCTAGCAAAGGATTACAATCACAAGATATTTCCGAGTTAGTATTCCAAAAGAACCACACTGCTTGTCTAACACTGTATAAAATATAGCATTCTTTCTACCAACTTAGTCAGAAATCCAACATATTGCTCTTAATCCAAAGCATCTGGTAGTTAAAATAATGCTACCTTTGAAGTTGCAGTGCATTATTCCAAAGTGGATAAAGCAGGAAATGGTGACACTGATGGATTTTTTGTCTGGGTCCTCTGAAGTATCAATGAATCCATATAGGCACCTACAGAGAAATAGCATCCGTTTGGGGATATGACACATGTAGACTCTTCTTTGACACAGACCAAAGAAGAATTTACAGTATTTCCCTTCGGTTTGAATGAAAACTGACTGACCTTATGACAACTATAAAACCACACAAAAATGGCCTACGTTTCTACATTTTGATTTTGAATTCTGGACGTCTTCTCTGGGGTATTGACTACTACTCCTAATTTGGTGTCATCTGCAAATTTGCTCAGTATGTCCTCTATTCCATCATCCAAGTAACTGATGAAGATCTTGAATAGCCCTGAGGCCAGGACAGAACCCTGTGGCACTTTGTATGTCCTATCCCTCCAGGATGAAGAGTAGCCATTGGCAAGCATCTTTTGAGGTCAATCAGTCAACCAATTGCGAATCAATCTATTGGTTGCATTGTCTAGCCCACATTTTAACTAGTTTATTTGCAAGAGTATAATGAGGGGGTGGCTTCAAAAGTCTTACTGAAACCAAGATATGCTATATCCACATAATTCCCTTCGTTTACCAAGTATATCAAGCAAGAAAGGGAAAGAAAGGGAAGATTACTAGTCTAGCATGACTTGTGTTAAAGAAATCCATGTTGACCCTTAGTAGTCATTGTATTCCTTTCTAAGTGCTCATTATATAATTATCTCGACTTTTTCCTAGTACTGATGCCAGACTGACCAGAAAGTAATTATTTAGGTTCTCTGGCCACTTTTTATTTTGGAAGATAAGCAACAGTTGCCCTCCTCCAGTCTGTTGGGACTTCTCCTGTTTTCCAGAAATTCTCAAATAATAATGTGAGCAGTTCTGAAATTACTTCAACTGGTTTGTTTAGTAGCCACTTTGTGTCTCTTTGTTGAGAGAAAAAGCAGCAGCAGCAACACCCTTGGGTGTAGTTAAACTGGCCCTGGAGAGGAGTAACCAGGTATTCCTTTACCATCTCTTTACCTTAAATGTATTATAGTCACCCAACTTCATTACAGTATTGATGGGGAGATAAGTGGTTCCAACATAACACTATTTAGGAATGAGCAATAAGCATAGGACAAAACAGGCCATTATGTGGTAGGTAGGTGATTCAATTCAGGTGTGATGTGATGAGATGTCATCAGGGTACTAAAAAGCACACAGAGAGCGTTATTTTATGGAAACAACTTTTCCTTCAGTTTTCAAAGAAGAAAATTAACTCTTATTTTGTTTGGTTTGCTGCTCAAGAGTTTCCGTTTCGAACACTTTCCTAATTTTCTAGGAATGCAACACTTGTGGAATGCTAATAGTACTTTGGGCCAGAAAGAACGGAAACCCCCTCCTACAGAAACACAGATCATTAATCAGTTCATAAAACTGTTGTCAAGCATTGAACATAATTCCCAATCAGAGCAAGTGCATATAGAACATTTCTTACTGGATTTTTTAATAGTTCAGGATGACAAACCTAGTTTTGAAGCCAGATAACTTGATTTATCCTTCTCATCGTTTGGGTTCCCAGTAACTTTTCTCCATTTGTTAACATTTTGGCAACATACAAATACAGCCTTTCATATTCTTGAATCTCCATTACAGGCTAGGCCAATGGTTCTCAACCTGTGGGTCCCCAGGTGTTTTGGCCTACAACTCCCAGAAATCACAGACAGTTTACCGGCTGTTAGGATTTCTGGGAGTTGAAGGCCAAAACATCTGGGAACTCACAGATTAAGAACCACTGGGCTAGATCAAAACACAGTGAAAGTTAGATCCCACTGACTTTAAAATAACTTGTTCCCAGTAAGTGTGGTTAGGGTTAGAATTTATTTACCTGAATACACATACACAACAGTCATAAGTAAGTTAACTTTATTGGTAGGAGTTCTAAGGGCTCTCTTGAACTTTTCCGAGACCTTATATGTTAATTTGATTTGTTATGACATAATGTTTCATACACAAGAGACTACCTTGTTAGATACATCTTGAACTGAACCCAAAAGCTAAATAAAGAACTATTGCGGAGGAGCCAAAACCGTAGTATTATTTTTCTCCAGTGAGTATCATTACCGGATGCAGACTTTTCAAGAGGGAAATGCCCAAGGACAGTGTAATGTTTGTGTAACAGCAGATAATCCTGTTCTGTGTACATTATTAAACTCATCAACATGAATGTCTTCTGTCTAGATTCTGTTCATTTTATCATCATCCATTTAATAGCAATATTCAAGCTTAGACTGACGGTAGACACCAATAGATCTTGCTCAGTGGATAACATACAGAACTCATTTGTTGGCAATAAAAAGAAAGAAAGAAAGAAAGAAAGAAAGAAAGAAAGAAAGAAAGAAAGGGAGGGACCTGGAAACTGAGACTAAATAAACTGAACACTCATTTTCTGATGATTCTATACCAGAACCCTCACATTGATATTATATACAGGATATTTTAAAGAATCTGATTTTTTTCATCTTTTTATCCATATCTGGTTGTTGTTTAGTCTGGCTGGATTATACTTGTTTTTATAATAATAATAATCATCATCATCGTCATCATCATCATCATCTTTATTTATAACCCACCACCATCTCCCCAAAGGGAACTCGGGGCGGCTAACATGAGGTCAAGCCCAAAAATAATACTACATAATTAAACACAAAACAGCAAGGAAAAAAAAACACACACATCATAAGAAAATATACGAAATAGCAAATAAAACAAAACAGTATAACGTAACATAGTATAATCAACACAATGAGGGGCTAGATGTATGGGATAAAATGTTAAAAGGTTAAAACCTTGGGTGTGATAGGAGCACAAAGTGTATTTGTAAGAAGGAGGAGCAGTGGGGTTTAGCCTTCTTAAAGGGATAGCTGCTTTATCATGAGGGCAAACTGTAGGTGGGAACAAACAAAAGGCACACCGGAAGAGCCAGGTTTTTAGCTCTTTCTTGAAGGCCGCTAGGGTAGGGCCTGATGGATCATATCCATTATTAAATAATAGAGTATTTAAAAATATTTCAAAATCATAGAATCATAGAATCATAGAATCAAAGAGTTGGAAGAGACCTCATGGGCCATCCAGTCCAACCCCCTGCCAAGAAGCAGGAATATTGCATTCAAATCACCCCTGACAAATGGCCATCCAGCCTCTGTTTAAAAGCTTCCAAAGAAGGAGCCTCCACCACACTCCGGGGCAGAGAGTTCCACTACTGAACGGCTCTCACAGTCAGGAAGTTCTTCCTAATGTTCAGATGGAATCTCCTCTCTTGTAGTTTGAAGTATTGTTTAAAGTAAAAGTTTTGTATAGATGTGCATGAAAAATGCAGAATGACTTTTATCAACAATGCAATCTAACCCTGGGTTGCCAAAAAGATTTCCAGGCATCCTGAAAGCGTCTTTCTTTCTGAGTCGCCTTCGGGCTGAAATGGCAGGATAAAAATGATGTAAATAAATAAATAAATAAATTATATGCCTACTGGGCCTTTTTACCTGTTTCACAGACCCTTCTCCAGATGCCCCAAACAGACTAGGTGAAGTGAATAGCTACTACATACAGGTCTGTTTCAATTGTGGGGCCCTAGATGCATAAACTTCTGACCTAGAGAGGTGGAGAACACTGGGACCAAGAGCCTCAGGCTTATATATATATATATGGTCTACAACAATATTAACACTGTGCGTTGTTGCCAGCTCATTTTTCTCACACCTCAACCTGCTTAGACTATATAAACTTATTGGAAAAGGAGACAATATAAAAGGGCATGAAATCAACATTTTGTTTCAGATTTCCTTGTGTTCTTACAAGACACTGTCCTCTTTTTTAAATCTCAAGGAGGATCCTGTGGCTTTAAAACTCTGTTGTTGTTGGGTCTTCAAAATATTGATCTCATTTCAATTCTATTTTAAATTATTTTATACTTGTACTTTATTTCACTTAGGTACATGCAAATTATGTAGATGGAATAAATTGCATAAACAATGCAGTGGGGAGAAAGGACAAAGCAAGAAGAACACAAAAGCAGCCATATACCTATCCAATCTCCTAATAAACATGAAAAAGTTACTCATCCATTGAAAAGTAATGCAGGGGATGGAGGGTGGATTGTACATATTTATTCTCATGCTCTCTCTCATACACAAACATATATAGATATATACACAACCTGTTTCAATGTGACAACCAAACTTGGGGGAAAGCTATTTAAAGCACACCTGTGTATAATCAGGGAAGTTAGGAACTGAGATTTATCTAAGATGGGTGGAAAAATGAAGCTGGCAGGCAAAGTTTGGTTCCCAAAGGCTGGTTTGGAGCCTGCCAAACCCCAGCCCCTCCTCCCAATTTTTTAAAGTTTTTTTTAAAAAAATAAATAAAACAAGACCCACACACCTTCTCGAAGATTTGGTGCAATTTCCTCATCCTTGCTTGATCTGTTTCAGGCATGGAATTTTTATACAGAACCACACAAGGGCAAACATGTACAATCCACCCTCCACCCCTGCATTACTTTTCAATGGATGAGTAACGTTTTCATGAAGTAACATACTGAGAGTACAAATTGTTCTCAAAAACAGCTGCACTCCTATTGGAAGTTCCTTTTCACTGGCCTGTTAATATGCTTTCTCCCTTCCTTAGCATACATGCATATCCTATATCTCTTTTATTAAAAAAATGAGAGACAACCCACTGTAGAACTGTTGCACTGAGCCTCTAACTTTCATTGTTCATTTCTAAGCAAGACACAAAGGTACAACTTCTTCAGTTTTAGGAAGTTCACCTCAAAGCAAAAGGAAAAAACTGACTGAAAATCTCCAGTTGCTACTATATAAAATACTTGATTTGTTGCTGCAAAGACTCTACTAGATCTATTAGTCATTTGTGCACCACAGCTCACCCTCCACTCTTCTCTGAATCCACTTTCTAGCTAGAAGGAAGTAGGCAATCAAACTCCTGAAGTAAGTGAGAAGGCATATCTGTGTGTATACCTTGACCCGAAAACATCCCTGGCATGAAAGATCTCTGTCTTTCCAAACAGGAAAGTATATTGTGTGTGTCTTATGGCAAGCTGTTTGCAACAGTGGTTGGTACTTAATACATAATGCGTAATGACATCGGGTTGTTGTAGTTTTTCGGGCTATATGGCCATGGTCTAGAGGCATTCTCTCCTGACGTTTCGCCTGAATCTATGGCAAGCATCCTCAGAGGTAGTGAGGTCAGCATCAGGAAGCACCATAGGTTTTGGTTTGGAAACCTCAAGGCTTGGGATGATCCTGAACTGGCAAGAATTTTGAGAGTGGTAAGACAGCTAAAAAATGAGGGGCCAGTTTTTCCCAAAAAATAAAGGAATGATCTGGTTTGACAGAAGGGCCATCCTATTTCAGTGTAGCCCAACTCTGAACTCATCCTATTTCATATCAAAGGAGACATGCAACACTGAACACAGCAAATAAATAGCCCCAATTGCCTCAAGGCTACTTTTAAGATACGCCTATACCCATTGTTTTATCAATCTGGATTCTGGAAAAAAAATTCCAGGGTTTATCTGTCTTCAGTGTAAACAGAAAGAAGAGGGAGTAGGACAAGCATCCACTTATCTGTTTTGCAACTTCAGTCTTGGGTGAAGCCATTGTGTGCTGCAGTAGCCAAAGTTTAAAAACTGGAGTTGACACACACTCTCTTTTATAGCTAAACAGAGATTACACAAAGCTAGCTTGCCCTTTGGTGAAAAGTTCATCCCACATCAACAAACAGTTGACAAACCAGGGTTACAAAAATAGAAGATACAGAGCATATCTACTATGCATTAGTAGCAGATGCCTGAACAGAGAAGGAAGACAAGAGGTATTAGCAAAGCAGGAACCCCACACAATGTGAATTTTTATAGTGCAGTTATGATGAAGTATGACTAGGACTAGACCTTTCTACTGCCCGTTTTTATCAAATCTCTCTTCACATTATAACTCCTGTGGTGTATTCCTGGCCTTTTGTTTTTTGACATAGGTTTTTGGAGAAGTGTGAGTATTAAAGCAATGTCCTACTGAATGACAGGGAACTATGGTTATAACTGATCTGCTTGTATAACCTTCACACACAGGCCACTGCAAAACTTAACTACATAATACATTGTGGTTAGTGTGTTCTAGACCAGAAGTTAGAACCTTCAAAACTAGAGACTTCTGGTCTAGAACACACTAACCTAAAGCACCTCGACCTAAAATCTCTTAACAATAAATGTTGTTCACATTGTTTTATATAATAATTTGATCTGTTACTTATTTTGTTTTATGTTTATCTACTGTGTTTTTATGACTGTAAGTCGTTTCGAGTGGGGCGGGGTATAAATAAAGTTTATTATTATTATGATTGTTACTTTTAAACATGAAAGACTCATCAAAAAAGGAGCAAAAAGGGTAAGATGGCCTGAAATAACCAGACTCAGCTATGCGTCCACCCAACAATAGAATTCTATTGCATGTTTACTCAGACGTTCAATGGCACTTACTCCCAGGAACAAATGTCTGCGATTGCTGGCTCAATGCTCTCTAAAACTAGCTTTTAAGACTGTCAAAATCAAGTTACTTATAAAAAGGCTGGAAAGGCATACACTTATTCCCCAAAGGCACACATAAAACACATGCCTGAGGAAGAAGCCTCAGCCTAACAGGAAAGCATTCTACTAAAATACCTCATTAAACAATCACAAAAAAGAGCATACCAAGGCTCCTGAAAACCGCTTCCAAATTGTGCCTAAGCCTCTTGAGCCTATTCAGAGGAAACAGACAAAATTACTTCTTCTGACATGTAGGAAATCACTAACAGGAAAGAAGAAAATAAAGCAGGACGCCAAGCTTTATCTGGAGAACTGTTTGAGACTGAGCAGAAGTTGGTATTTTATATAACAGTTTTGTGTCCTTTTCCTGTAACCAAATGCTTATTTTCACTACACTGATCTAGTAATATTTTGAGAAACAATAATGTAGAATGAGGAAGCAGATGAAAATTGAGATAAATGGATTGAAAATTTAATTATTGCGAAAAGTATGTATAGAGATGAACTTTATAAGCTTACTACATTTAGACCATTTAGCACCAGCACAGGACGTCTAACACCAGACGGCCAATGATGACACAAAGAACCAGTTCATGTGCTTTCACCATATTCGGCCACCTGTATGGAATTTGATGTTGCATTGCTGCAAGTGAGCTAAGAATCTATTAGATAGCCCAAACTTGGAACATGACCCCAAATTTGTGGAGAATATTTTTAGATATGGTACTAATTATATAGGCATCTAATACATGCCCTCTGTATATTCTTATCTGATCAAAGTGAATGTTTACTTGGGCTTTTTATATCTATTCACTTTTTATCCACTGAATGTTAGCTTTTGCAATTATTGATGTGCATCTTATATGATTCTACCTGCTGCTAGAAATTCTATTGTTGTTTTATTGTTCATTACTAGGAGTCAAAGAGATAACAGAATCAACTGAGTTGTCACTGTGTTTTCCAGTAAACCTGAGATTGAAAACCTTTCCATATAAAAGGTCACTGAAAATTAATTTAGTGCTGGACAGGACTATAGCCAAAACTAACAAGGATGGAGATGGGTGTGTGAGAGAGAACATCGGCAGGCAAGGGGGAGCATATAAACCCCTTTAAACCCTTTTCCTTCACACCCCATTTTAGGGAGAGGAAGACAATTTCTGAAAAACACGGTACAAAGGGGGATTTTTAATTTTTTTACTTTCTTGGGCATTGCTGAGGAAAGCTGGTCCTTCAGATTTGCAAGTAAATTTCCCAATGATACCAAGTGGATGATTACTATTCAAATTAAGCAGCAGCCTCAGAAGGAACAATTTTAAGACTGAAATGGAGATTTAAAGATGGGCTTAAAGCCAACCTTAAAAACCTGTGGCATAGCCACTGAGAACTGGGAAGCCCTGGCCCTAACTAGAAGTCAGCTTTGACCTGCAGTCCTGCAGAATTCGAAGAGGCACAAATGGAGGGTGAAAGGGAGAAATGTGCCAAGAGGAAGCGTGCGTCAAGCTAATCCTGACCGGGACCTCCTTCCACTTGGAAACCAATGTCCTCACTGTGGGAGAACATGTGGATCAAGAATAGGGCTCCACAGCAACCTATGGACCCACTGCCAAGACACTTCACTTGGAGGACCATCATCCTCGAGCTGCAAGGGATCGCCTAAGGAAGTCAATCTGAAATAAATGAGGAAAGGGTTAAATGTGTCCCTCTGCCTGCCACAATCCTAAGAATTGTGTGCCTTCCTTGCATGGGAGGTAGGATTTAAAAAACCAAAAAAAAATCTCCAAAAAAATTCCTTGAATTTTTTAGAAAACACATGAACATTTAATGTAGCATGTTATTCATAAACAACATATCAAATTTGCCCTGTTGTCAGCAAAGGGCAATAAACATCCTTAATTGTGATGGTAATTATCAGAAAATCTATCAGATTGAATTTAGAGGACCCTACTTACAAATAATTATATTGAAGCTTGGGCTTTAAGCATGGCATCACAGTGTGACATCTCCTGCCATTAGTGTAGCCTATGCCCTTCCTTCTCCATAACAATTCTGACAAATATTCAACACTTGTGCTTGCCTTCAATGAGTATCGCCTACATTCTCCTTGAGAAATTATGTACCTTTCAGTTACTTTGTTCTAAGCATAATATATGACATTCAGTCCAGCTCTTAACCCCTCATTCAGCATACCATCCTCTTTATTATGAACACTGAAACACAGAGACAGCTCAGACTTCGTCTGATTAGTGCATCTTAGCTTAAATCTGCTTGTGCTGATGCAGACTATAAGCAAATTAGCTTTCCAAAAAGCTTTGCACCCAGAAACTCTGCAAACAAAAAAGTCATGCCATGACTCGCCAGCCACCAGGAAGAAAGATACATACGTATGTATTTACAATGAGGTTTGTGAATCAACACTATTTAATTTGTTATTGTTTGGCTTTTAGCTTCTCAGCTAGTTACCCTTAAACAAGATAGATAATCATGCGTGATCCATGGAAAAACTCAGAGGAGACTTAATGCTTCTAACTGCTAGACAGCCAGATGGGTCAACTATCTAACATACACACTCTCTCAAATGTGTGTATACACACACATACACACACACGCACGTGCACACACCCTCCTCCAAGCTTTTCATGACTTATGAATGTCTGAGGAAACAGATCACCTGTTCATCTTTTTGTCTACATTTTGGGATTTGCCTAGCAAAACAAACAGACAAAACGAGCAAACAAGCACAGGAATTCATATAAAAATTAAGATTACTATAGCAAAAGATAAATGATCCAGAGATTTCTTTTCCAGACAGCTTATTTTTCCTAATGAGCTTTTTGGCATGTCTGTTTGTAGAACAGGATGGTTTGAACAGAACTGATGTTTTTAATTCCAGACACCAGACAACAGGGTGAATTGCATTGACATAAACTATTCAGCTCCTATAAAAAAAGAAGTAAATATTTTCCATCTACCAGTATTTAGGTATTTAAGAAGGGAGAGAGACAATTTGAAATAGACTAGGTATGTATGAGGGATCTTAACAGAAAAGTGAATTATGGAAAAACATGGATTAAAGCATTTATATGCCTCAGGCTAAAACCTAGGAATGAAAAACAAATGGAAAGCTCTAATGTTGGAGGGCACTGCAACATTCAAAATCCTGCTGGGCCTCTTTCTGGCCATAATAAAAAAAATACAGCTGGTTTAATTGTGAAGTTCATTTTCTTCTATACAGGAACTGCCCCTAACTTCTTAAATTAAACAGATGGTTAGGCACATCTAAATTAAACTCCAGTCTTTTTTAGGAAGAGGCCGATCCCAAACCACATTCGTTTCACCAACTACTACCCATTTTTGCTAATCTTTAAGGTCAATTTTGCTCCACAAGAAGTGGACCCACTGTTGAAAACATGTTCATAACTGGGAAAGGCCAGGAGATGAAATCAAACATGGAATCTCCCCCTCCAAGGTTAGCGCATCACTGAAAAAATTGGAGATGGAGAGCCACTCCTTCGCAAGGTCCTTCAGATACACTCCTCGAACTAAAAGATTATAGGCCTACATAATTGACTTCTTGGTTAAAAACTGAAGTAATTTTTCTCATCACACATTACTGTAGCTCCACATGAGTTTAAAATACAGTATAACACAAGCATACATAAGTTAACAATGCTGCTGGCAATGAAGCTCATTTTTACAGAGTTTTTTAAAAAAAATGCCTGTCCAGGTCCCTCTTCATCTTGCTCTTTATCTATATGGAAGTTTTTTAATTTGTTTTAGCAAGATTGGCATTGAAAGGATAGTACAAGATGGCTGGACACTGAAAGTAATACAATAAGCTTAAGCAGGGAAAGAATATCTATCTATCCAATGTGACTGTCATTGCGGCTGCCTGCCTGCAACAGGGAATGTAAATAGCAGCAACCTCCATAATCCCTTACTGGGCATGGATGAACAACAAATGAGAGAGAAAAGATGAAAGCAGGTAATCTTCACCAATTACCTCTCAAAATGTTTTTTAATGTGTATGATTCGGATTTCCAAAAAGGAAAGCCAAAAAAAATGCAAGCTGGTCTTGGAAGATGCTATAAGATTCAAAATGGTTTTGTTTACTTAAGTTAGGTTTATCTGACCTGGTTGTTTCCTTTTACATATGCATACTGTGAATTTTGAATAAAATGACTTAGATGAAGGACTAGAAGGCATGATCATCAAGTTTGCAGACGACACCAAATTGGGAGGGATAGCCAATAGTCCAGAGGACAGGAGCAGAATTCTAAACGGTCTTGACAGATTAGAGAGATGGGCCAAAACTAACAAAATGAAGTTCAACAGTGACAAATGCAAGATACTCCACTTTGGCAGAAAAAATGAAATGCATAGATACAGAATGGGTGACGCCTGGCTCGAGAGCAGTACGTGTGAAAAAGATCTTGTTGGACAACAAGTTAAACATGAGCCAACAATGTGATGTGGCGGCAAAAAAAGCCAATGGGATTTTGGCCTGCATCAATAGGAGCATAGTGTCTAGATCTAAGGAAGTAATGCTACCCCTCTATTCTGCTTTGGTTAGACCACATCTGGAATATTGTGTCCAATTCTGGGCACCACAATTCAAGAGAGATATTGACAAGCTGGAATGTGTCCAGAGGAGGGCGACTAAAATGATCAAGGGTCTGGAGAACAAGCCCTATGAGGAGCGGCTTAGGGAACTGGGCATGTTTAGCCTGAAGAAGAGAAGGCTGAGAGGAGATATGATAGCCATGTATAAATATGTGAGAGGAAGCCACAGGGAGGAGGGAGCAAGCTTGTTTTCTGCTTCCTTGGAGACTAGGACGCGGAACAATGGCTTCAAACTACAAGAGAGGAGATTCCATCTGAACATTAGGAAGAACTTCCTGACTGTGAGAGCCGTTCAGCAGTGGAACTCTCTGCCCCGGAGTGTGGTGGAGGCTCCTTCTTTGGAAGCTTTTAAGCAGAGGCTGGATGGCCATTTGACAGGGGTGATTTGAATGCAATATTCCTGCTTCTTGGCAGGGGGTTGGACTGGATGGCCCATGAGGTCTCTTCCAACTCTTTGATTCTATGATTCTATGATTCTATGAAATGTTTTTCCCCATGTTATTTCTGACTCTAGGGCTAAAGAAGTTATGCCTACTAAGTGATGTTTACTTATATATTTAAATCAGGAGGTATTATCTTTTCTAAAGTGCAAATAACATCTATCTAAATACTTGGATAATGGCTTTCTCCTCCACAGGTCCAAACCCACTTACTAAAAATCTTTCTTTGTGAAAGAACAAGCACCTTTAATTAGAATAACAGGGGAAAATACATCTCTGTGTTGATTTGGGGGCAAATATACTTGCCTTGGCATAATTTTTACAAAGCTTCTTTTTATTCCCCATCTCGGCTGCTTATTTAGGAGTAATAGTATACTTGCTAATGAAGTGCCAAGGTGTTTGTAAAAAGGAAATCACATTATTATTATTAAATGGAAATATATATTTTAAATGTCTCCACTTACTGAATGAGATATTCTTTAAGTTTAACCTGTGACGAGGCATGTCTCCCAAACTTTTCATTTCTTTGGGCTCTTCTGAGAAGCCCAGTTTTTGCCATTCAGAAGCCAGTAAAAACAACAATATACAAAACATTTCCCTTTTCTCCCTTTACCCTCTTCTTCCAGCTGGGTTTTTAGATTTAAAGTAAACCAGTGCCAATCAAATCTTGACAGCCAACTGCGCAAATTCAAAATTTGGCAAGGAAAGCTGCCATAATCCTATAAAGAAAGTTAAACTGTAACATAAAAAATAAACTGAAGAATATGGAGAAAGTTGAAAGAAGAGAAGGAAGAAGCCCATTGCTATCATCATCATCATCATCATCTTGGGGCAAATACAGATAAATGTGTGAAAATCACTGTCATATTCTGAGATCACACTCAAATCAGAATTTGGCAATTGTGACCTAAGCTGCTCCAACCTCACTGCTCATGGTGATTGTCTCTTCCATTTCCCACGTAGCTCAAAACAAAATTCAGTACTACAGACAACATGATTTGAGCACATTAGGAAAAGGAAAATAGAACATACTAGAGATGTTTGGGAAGAATTCACGATGATTTATAGGAGTTGTAGATACTGGGATGTACAGTTCATCTGCAATCTAAGAGCACTCTAAATTCCACCAACTTTAAGTACTGATGGGAGTTTTTCAGGGTTAACCTGGCATGATGCAGGATAACCGTATGCATTTTGTACAATTAAAAATGACTTTTTCAAATAACCCAGGTAATGCCAGGTAGCCAAGCTAGTGTGAAATAAAACCACAGTTCACCAAGTGAAAGGTTCAGTGGTAGAACATAAGCAGGGTTTGCTGTATTGATGATCCAGGGCATCTTGCTGAGCAGAGATGCTAGGTATCAGTGATGACACCATTCTTCTGAGCTGAGCCCCAGTCCCACAATAGCTGTTTGTCTTATAGCTGTTTATGTATTAGAAGAACAACAGCACATAACACAGAACACAAGTGCTAAATGTTATCAGTTATTTCAAAAACATATTAAAATCACAACACAGTCCTTTGCATAACCAAGTATCAGGAGAGCTCTCTAATTTGTAAATTTTGTCAGTACTTCCAAATTTTGCAAGCTTTGTTAGATTTTCTACCAATGGAACACAGTTAGAGAAAAAAATCTTTTTGCTAACAAAGTATTAAAATTTTAGCAATCAAGGGGGCTTAAAAATCAACTTTTGGTGGTAAATTTGTTAATTTCAAAGAAACAAGCAAATAATTCAGAAGAACATGAAATGTCACTGAATTTCAAGCAAAATTCCAAAACCAAATTTACTTTTGTGATTATCTCTTCCCAAAATGTAATTACTATAGGACACTTCTAAAACATATGCACTAAAGAAGACTGGCAATGTTACAATTTCTTGATTTAGAAAGCTCTTTCTTGAACAGATGTTGCGCTTGGCCAAAAGATAACCAATGTTTACTATATAAGGCATATTTGGACATCTACAAGCATATTAGTTACAGATGTTAAAACTGATAGCTACTGGTTAATTAGAATTGGGAAGTCCAATTCTGTATTTAATTTTTGCTTTAAACCTATCATTTTTACTTATAAATAACAAAAATGTACACATATGAATTGTTGCTCTCAATGCCTGGATGGCATCAAATAATGTCTTTTTTATTAAGTGAACCTCAGATGAACTTAATCTGCATTGTAGCGTATGTTTCAGTTGTAAATATTGCCATTTAGCTGAAAGAGAATTTTTAAACTGCTTCTGCAAAAGTGAAAAAGGTATCAAACCAAATCCTACTTCAATCATTCATTTGCCATCTGCTACCCAGCAAAAAATAAGCAGAAGAATGAGCAAAATGATGCAGTATTTGAATTATTCTGATTAGAATTGTTTCCTTATTACTTTTAGCCACATCCTGTTTCCTTTTCAGTGAGTAGACCTCCGCTATGGGAGCTTTTGCTATTGTATTCATAGAAGTGCCAGCTCTGGTTTCATCCCAGAAATATCTGCCCACTCTAATAATACACTTTTGAAAATGGCTTCTCTCAGACATCACTTTTAAGTGAAAGTCATGTAAATTACTCTGATGCTTTTTTCATTTAAACATTGTTATTATGAAGTACACATCTCCTCAACTCAGTCTTGTCCACAAAGGGAAAACTGCTTTAGAGTAGTTCATTTGTGAATGGTATTGCATATACGATGACTTTAAATCACACAAATGATAGTCAGCTAATATGACCCTCTGTCTGACTTTAACAAATTACTTCCTTTTTACCTGTATCATTTCTTGAGCTTTTTAGCTTCAAAATGTCATGTAATAACTTTTCAGAGAATGGATTAAAGAAAGAATATGTGTAGAAGACAATTAATGTGTTAAAGCTGGGCAAGGGGTCATGTTAATTGTACTTTCACCCTGTGTGTAATCCCCACCTCTTAAAACATATAGATATCAGTTACCTGCACAATGAAATATTTAATAAGACATGAGACTTTAAAATCTGAGATTGTACAAGCGCCATGTAACTGACTGAATCTTAATGTATCATACACAAACATAGGACATTTGAGTTCTGCGATCATATTTTATTGAAGACTACACATAGAACTAAACCTAAAATGCAGGCAATTCTACTGTATTATCACTTGCCATAGTCATTAATTGTATCCTTAAATTTTAGACATTTGCTTTGTGTGCCCTTTCTCCCTAAAAATAAAAAAGTATGGAAGAAAAATGTGTTGCTATTTGGATTTGTTCTTGCCATTGCAACACATTGGGATGCAATATGTCCTGTATCATTTCCCAATTAATCATAATGCATATAATCTGTGGTTGCCCAGTACATTCAGAGGAAATGAAAATTCCTTCCACTATGGAAGCTGGAGAACGCTAGAGTTTACTGCAGTGATGAAACACACATACACTCTCGTTTATTTATTTATTTATTCATGTCAGGAACGACTTGAGAAACTGCAAGTCGCTTCTGGTGTGAGAGAATTGGCCATCTGCAAAGACATGCCCAGGGGATGCCCGGAGCGACTTCTCTCATGCCCCTGCATGGTGAGCTGGAGCTGACTGAGGGAGCTCAACCAGCTCTCCCCGGATTTGAACACTCAGCAGTCCTGCCGGCACAAGGGTCTAACCCATTGCACCACCAGTGGCTCCATACACTCATGAAAGAATGGAACATTTTATCTTATTATTTATTTTCTAAGCGAGTACTTTCTAGCTTTGTGTATTTGGATGACGTGCATTCAATACTCCATAGAAAATCATTCATTCCTACATTGGTATGTGTATGCCTTGGAAAATATCCTACAGGTTACATAATGCTTGTTTTCTACTGTTAATACTTTGGATTAAAATGAATAAGTTGGCAAATTTCATACCATTCTAAGCAAAGTAATGTTATAACAAAATCAAAACATACTGCATTTGACAAAAATCAAAGGAAGTTATGTAGCTTTGAATATTTGTTTTTAACTATGTATTTTGCCTGAAGTTTTTCTAGTCAACTGAATAAAATAAGCTATAACCTTCATAGCTCCTGATCCTTAATATATCCTTTCATAGATTCCTGAATGTCATTAACACTCAATTCATATCCCAAGAGTAAATTTCTGCTTTAGCATCAGAGATCAAGACTTAGGGGAATGCAAGGACACATAAAACTTACTGAGTTGAACACAAACAGTGAGATTTGAAATATTTCACGATCTTACCTCCCAGTAATATCCTTGCTAGGTAGCTGAGAATGCACTCAGAAACAATGGAGCTCAAAAAGTAGGAGGCCAAACACTTCTAAGGGATACTGTTTATAGTACTCAGAATTATGAAAGGATCCATCATTGCTCAGAAAATTGATGGGATGAGCAAAAAGGTCACTCTCCCTCACCAAGAATTCTTGTATAATTATCTAAACATATAAATGTCAGCTATTAATAAGAAAAACCATAAGAGAAAGCATGAATCACCTAAACTCTCTGGCCATACACTCAACCTAGCTTCTACAAATTACAAAAGACTACCTGAAAATGCTGAGGGAAGGCTGAGCGAAGGAAGATAGATGCTTTTGAACTGTGGTGTTGGAGGAAAGTTCTGAGAGCGCCTTGGACCGCCAGAAGATCCAATCAGTCCATACTTCCGGAAATAAAGCCCGACTGCTCATTGGAGGGAAGGATAGTAAAGGCCAAGATGAAGTACTTTGGCCACATCATGAGAAGAAAGGAAAGCTTAGAGAAGACAATGATGCTGGGGAAAATGGAAGGAAAAAGGAAGAGGGGCCGACCAAGAGCAAGATGGATGGAAGACATCCTTGAAGTGACTGGATTGACTGAAGGAGCTGAGGGTGGTGACTGCTGACAAGGAGCTCTGGCGTGGGCTGGTCCATGAGGTCACGAAGAGTCGTAAATGACTGAACGAATGAACAACAAAACCTGAAAATGCAGTTAAATAAACTTTCTATCTGTGACCTATATATTCTAAAGATACAGATAGAAATGACTTTGCATGGCTCATATTTTGATTAAGGGAAATTTTTTCCCATGCACACTGAAGCTTCAGGAGGTAGGGATACCAAAGAAAAGAGGCAACATATTGCTGATTCCTGATTCAATCCAAATAATTATCATATCCTCTGAAGATCTTATTTGCACTTTTAGAAATGTACAGATTGGAGAAGCAGAGTTACATGTAATGTCAAGTCTGGTTTAGAAATGAAGTTGGATCCTAGTAACACTAAATTTACTCTATGGTAGATACAACAGATGGACATCCATCTGGTTAAATTTATCAGATATACTTTTTTTAAAAAATAGCTAGCAATCAGTCATCTTGTTTTGCTCTACATTTTCAGCATAAAATATATGCATTACTCCTTGGAAAGCATAGATATAATGTGTTCTATCAGTAACCCTCTGAACCTTGAGTTTTAAAGTTATCCTCTGGTGAATACTACATTGTGATGTAGTATCGTACTTTAAAATAGTCTGTTAAACCTGTTTAAAATGTAACAGTTGATATGGTACAGCACAAAACTAAGGCTAGGGAGACAGAGCTTCCATGTCCCACACTTCAGGATGATACATACTAAGTATTTAATCATGAATTTTAAATATGTGTCCTTTGTTTACTCTCTATTTTGTGTATTTTGATATGTATTTTATAGAAACACATTTTAATATGTAGCTTTTATAAGAATGCCTTTTAATATGTGTATCTGTATTGTTTTTGCAATGTTTATGTGTTTTAATTATTCTGTAACCCACCTCGAGCCATGAAGAGAGGCGGATAAGAAACAAAATTATTATTATTATTATTATTATTATTAGTAGTAGTAGTAGTATTACGTGATTTTCGCTGGGATAATCCCTCAGTGTAATTCCTTTTCATAGGGCTGATGGAAAGATTTATTTTGAAAAGGGTACAATAGTGGTAAGGAGAACTGTACAGGCTCTCCTGAACTCCTTGAAGCAAACAAAGGGGGGGGAAATGACCAACCTTAAAATAAAATAATTGTATAAAGAACACTATATCAATGGTTTACAGTACCTGGTTTTTGTTTACAATGCTTCAGTTCTGGGTACTAATAAAAGTAACTCTTTAAAGCCTTTAAAATCGTCAACACTAACTTGGAAACTATACTATAATGGAAAATAAACACAACACACAACACATTTTGATATGTTCTCTCCCACACACTTATAAGACGTTTCTCCTTCATTTTATAATGCCATATTCAGATTATCATTTGAGGTCTCATAAACCCATCGTATATGAATCCAGCAGTTAAACAACTCAAGCACATCTATTATGGTAAACATGTCATTTCAGTCATTTATTCAGTTTTTGAACTAGTCTCTTAGGCAGTATGCAGCACAATTAACTACACCGTATCCTTGAAGAATATATTTCCGGTTGTACAAAATGACCTACAGAACATCCTACAAAATATTCTATTTAAAAGAGTCACTAAATTCCAGCACTCTCACATTTCTAAGACAAGGCCTTCTTGAAGAGGTCTGCTTCTAATTATTACGTATAATAGTTGTGTATTATGAAGAACCTTCTAACATCCTCAAAATCAAAATTGGGAGCTCATATCTACTGCATTACACAATGAACGTCAGGTGCTCAGGAATCCCACAATTCTTTCTGCATTTTTTTCTTGTACTTCTTTTTATAAAGATTAAGTATTCCTTATCTAAAATGCTTGATACCAGAAATGTTTCGCATTTTGATCCCCACTCCCACCCCAGGATTCTGGAATATTTATATATACATATTGAGATATATTGGAGATGAGACCCGACTCTAAACGTTCATTGATGTTTCATATACACACTGCACACATCTGAAGGTAATTTTATACATAATATTTTAATACTTTTGTATTTGAAACAAAATGTGTATTCCTTGAGTCACCAGAAAGCAATGGCATTACTCTCCAAGCTACCAATGTGGATAATTTGAGATTTTGGAATATTTTGGTTTTTGAAATTCTAAATGAAGGAAACTGCATTTCAATCTAAATTTCCACAGTTGGGCAAGGAACAGAATAACAGTTTTGCTTTTAAAAAACTGATCAAGTAAATTTGGGCAACTTATATACATATATTTCTTCCTCTTAGTTTACCCATTTTATTGTATGATTTGCATACCCATGGAATGCCATAATATAAACACATCAAAACAAAATACGAAAACCGAGCAGTAACTGAACAACAAAAACACCAACCAAATAATATATAATGATGCTTACATATTTTTTCCTTTAAGACACTAACAAAATAATAGAAAACTATTGATTATATAAAACAAATAATGAAAAACTAGCTGAAATAGAAAATATATATGATCAATGCCTTTGTATACTACTATTCAATGAAAACTATGATGATGTTACAATATTGGACATGACTGAAGAATTTAATGTCTTATACTATTAGTAGTAATGCCACTGCTTGAGAACATAGTATTAGGGTTACACCTGTTGTAATAAAGCCAAAAAGTTCTACAGCTGCTTAATTCTTTGTGCTGTAGGCTTTCTGCACACACATAAGCGAAATGTAATCAACAATCAAATGCCTTCCAATGCTTCACTGGTCAATTACTTTTTTTCTAAAACGTGAACAGATGGTACTTGTAGGCTCACTATCTTGGAATCCTTTTAATTAGATTAACATTCATGTTTGCCTGCTGGTACAACATGCCTGAAATCCACAAAAGAATTTAGCAACAACAGAACATGGAAATATCATTGAGCAATCTGCTCCACCAAAAACCATGCTTGGTAGAATCATCTCATAACAAAACAATCAAACAAACTTTTATATTTATTAAAAGATGCATATGAAAACCACTTTAGTTTCCAAATTGTAAGCATATCATTGCTATAATTGCATCAAGTATTACCCTTGTATCCAGAAGAAATACATTTCCAGACTTCCTCATGGAAGTTTATCATAAATTGCACTTGGAGAAACACAGACAGGCTCATAAATACTTCAGAAAGGGATATTTTTTGTAGTGTGGGTGAGTGAAATCATGGCTATCAAATCTGTAGATAAAGAGACTGCACTGTAATTCACAAACTTTTTACCTTTCAAATCTTTTAACGTTTTCAAAAGGAGGAGGAGGAGGAGTAAAGGATGGAGATAATATGAGGAACAATGTAATACAGTGGCTTTGCCAGTGATTTATACTGGACTGGGACTTCAGAAAACCATGTTCTAAAGCTAAGTTATGGAACTCAACAGGCAGCCAAAGAACACTTTTTCTCTTTCTCTTTTCCTCTCCCCCCACCAAGCTACAGTGGGCTCCTGTAAAGAGAGAGAACCATGTATTTTATCTGGAATTCACTAGAGAAAATATAGGATAAAACGTAACTAACATATATAAATAAATTCAACATTACGTTCTGGAGAAGCTTCACTGCAAATCCTCTCACTCAGTGGTGTGACAACTGCCTGAGATAGAGCCACAACTCCAAAACATTACTTTTTAAGGAATATATCTCCCAGCACATGACATATAATCTTGATCACTTTGCCAAAAATCAGAAATATTTAGGAGCATCCACTTCATGCAGCTCAGCTATGTACAGCTGAGCAATATAATGGATTCATTATGGTATATCTTCTGATGACCAAGTCATGTGTTACTTCTCAAAGAGAGATATAAGGAAAGAAAGCTACAGTTTGAAAAGGTTATGCTGCTTTACTAGGGAGACTAAAAGGTGGCTAATCAGTGAACACAGACCAAAACACTCAGGTATTTCTCGTAAAGTTGGGTCACTTTACAAACTAATTGCAAGTTTAGTTACTACTCTTCCATTGAACTCAGTTCAGAGCACATTATTTAAGAAAACAATAAAACTCTAATTAACATAACAAAGGAAAATTTTTACAGCTGCAATTCTATTACAACATACATTAGAAAAACATTGTTAAACATCAAAGATCAACTGATATGACATAGCTCGTATCCTTCTATAGTTTTGCATAGTTACACAACCAGACAAAGCAGAATGTGAACATAGAGCCTTCCCTCCAGCTGTGCTATTTGTCAGAGAGCCATTAACGGTCAAGAGAATAAATATCTAAGTTGCGTAACAACCCAACTATCGCTCCAAGTGGCGTTTTTTCTGCTCTTGACATTGCTACTATAATTCAAAGAATTTCCAAAGCTCTTCTTCCCTTCTTATGGCAAACTCTTAGCAATATGATATTTCCAGAGACAGAGAACATGGCAGATCATATTTGTGCTTGATGAGGCAGACACACACGGGAATACCTGGAATACTTCATTCCTGTGTGCATAACTCCAGGGACAAAGTAAAGGAGAAAGGAGGAAAGCATACAGTATAGTCCTTTAAGCCTAAATTGTCCACCTCTGTGCCAAGTTTGAAAGAGCAGTGATTGTCACAATTCGAACCCTCCAACTGGAATTCTCTTTTTCTCCCTCTTTGTGGTTTTTTCTTCCACGCTCTTTCTGCTTTAATTTCTTCCACCAAGGAAAGAAGTTCAACTAGAGCAGTGGTTCTCAACCTGTGGGTCCTCAGATGTTTTGGCCTTCAACTCTCAGAAATCCTAACAGCTGGGAAACTGACTGGTATTTCAGGGAGCTTTAGGCCAAAATACCTGGGGACCCACAGGTTGAGAACCACTGAACTAGGGGCTCAGCTCCTCCAGGAGGAAAAAGGAGGAGCCTTATTCAGACTCCACCAAGCTAGCTTACCTCCAAAATTCAAGAGAAATAAAATACTGTAATGTGATATGTGGTTAAATTTCCATCTAAAGAGAAACTAGAAACATCTTTGCACATGTAATTCCATTATTGTTGCCATGGAATATATAGCTTGGAGAAAAAGAACCACACAAAATGTCAGTTGTGCACAAAAGACATTTTCTTCTTTCAAAGAGCAAAATCTGGAGTTATTAATTCAACCTAGAGAAACAGGTTGTCACATTAAGGAGAAATTATATATATATATATATATATCTCCAATCTGCTATTCATGCTAAAATACCAATGTGGTAAAACATGCACAACCTAGATATGATATAAATACAATACATAAACGTTTTTCATACAACAAAGCCATTAAATATTTAAGCACAAAATAAATAATTTACTTGTCTCTGAGATGAAGAAAACACAGAAATAAGTATTGACTGATTCAAAGTTTAAATATTGTTAAACTGTATCCCACTAAAAATACCAGAGTAAAATCTTTGTTTCAGCAAAACATTTGAACATTAAAAAAAACATTTTTTTAAAAACCAACCTTGATGGTTCTGTTCTACTGGTTTTTTATTTATTTCCAGAACTACTTAAATTGATACTTGTTAGTGTGGTAAGGCCATTGTGCTGTCTTCATCTGTCCAGCAGATAGGGTGCGCTTCTGAAACAAACAAGCCAAATATTTGAATAAGTTGAGAATAAAATCAGAAAATTACTCTCTGATATCTGTAGCTGTTTAGATGAGATTCCAAATCAGCACACAACATCACTAGTTTACAGCAGTAAAGCACACTGCTTTGACATAAGACATGTGAGTCTTCCTAAGAAAGGCTAGTACTGTATAATCACTCCTGAAAGCAACAAATCCTATAAGCAATGCCTTGCTTCTCCAGTTTCTGTGGTATGGGTCTGTATGTGTTTTCAAGTGGCCTGCTGACTTATGGCAATCCCATGAATGTCATAGTTTTCTTGGGCAGGAAGTACTCAGAGGTAGTTTTGGCAGATTCTTCCTTTGAGCTTTGCCTACAGAAGGCCTCTTCAACCTGTGGCCTTCCACATGTTTTGGACTTCAGGTCCCAGAATTCCTGACCATTGAACAAGTTGGCTAGGGCTTCTGGGAGCTGGAAAATCAAACACCTGGAGGTCCGCAGGTTGAAGAGGCCTGGCCTACAGCATCTAGCATTCACTGCCAGTTCCCCATCCAAGTACTAACCAGGGTTGACTCTGATTAGCTTTCAAGGTCAGATGGATCTAGTGCCTTTGGAGGTTTTTTTTTTGTTTTTGGTTTTTTGTTTTTTTTTGAGGTTAGCAGTTGCAGACACTGTCATTCAGTATCTCTCCTAAAACAGTAACAGTCATGAAGATACATCTATTATGATATAGTGCAGGGATCCTCAAACTTTTTAAACAGAGGGCCAGGTCACAGTCCCTCAAACTGTTGGAGGGCCGGATTATAAATTGAAAAAAAAAACATGAATGAATTCCTATGCACACTGCACATATCTTGTTTGTAGTGCAAAAACCAATTTTAACAAATATAAATTTATTCATATTTCAATGGGAAGTGTGGGCCTGCTTTTGACTGACGAGATAAGATTGTTGTTGTTGTTGTTGTTGTTGTTTCTGCTGCTGTTGTTGTGCGCTATCAAGTCATTTCAGACTTAGGTTGACCCTGAGTGAGGGCCGGGTAAAGGACCTTGGAGGGCCGTACCTGGCCCCCGGGCCTTAGTTTGAGGACCCCTGATATAGTGGAAGTAACGTAAGCCAACAAATTATTATTCACCAGTGAGTTTTGTGAAAGGAGTTGTACTCTGAGAAAGATGTACCTGCACAGGTAAACCAATGGTTTACCTGTGTCTTTATTATCTTAAATTACACAGCACGATCTTATTTCATGGCCCTTCCGTTTTCCTAAGAAAGTCAGATAAAACTAATGAAGAGATTATATCAGAGAGGATACCCACCACAGATGTTTTGTATAAATATTCTAGTCACGGGAACAGTACAATTTTTTATAAGGTGGTTCTTTTTAGTGGGAACAGATTTGCGATCTAATGTCCATCCAAGATGTGCTGTGTTACTCACACAATGAGCTGCTTCAACTCCAATGAATATCGTCACCTTTACAAAATGTTACCCTGTGAATGTTATTTATATTTTAAGAATACAGTTGTGTCTAGAACAATATTAAACCTTGTGTTTGCTATCAAGTGTAATTTAACCTTAATAACAAATGGAAACACTCATGATATGGCTCCCCCTCCAACAAAAATATTTCAATTGCAAGGAGAGATTTTGAAAAAAGCATCCATGTCCCATGAGCTCATTCCCAACCGCTGATATTAAATAGTAGTGGGAAAATACATTATAGAAAGTTTATACAACATATAGGTAACATTAGAAGGGACCACTTTCATTAAGAGATACCAGAAATGTTTCGTCAGGTCACCTGGGCCAGTCCACTTGTATTTCTTTTAACAAGAATCACATTTCCTCCACGCTGCATGAGCAACATGATGAGGATTGCAAGAGAGGATATTGAATGACTTCATTCTGTAGAAGGGACAACCCTGTCTGTCTTCTCAGTATATTCCTACATACAGTATGATTTTCTGGGAGGAATGTTATATTCATCTTTGCATCACAGACAGTGCTTGGCCACACAAAGCTTAGCCACATTTCTTATGGTCTGATCATTGTCACCATCATCTCTTCTATAGAAATTCAAGCCTGCAAAACACTCTTTCAGCTTCACATATATTGTATGTATCTGTAAATTATTTCTTCCTAGGAGGCTCTCTCTTTCCTGTGTTCTTTTTCTTTCATTATCTTTGCAAGAAGTAAACTGAAAACATTACTGATTTGATTCACTATCCAAATAAAGCAAGTTAAATAACAAAGCTTTCAATAGCTGAATGGAGTGTTTCAAGCCTTACAGTTGGTCAAACATCTGACAATGTTAGGATTACTGAATATGAAACTGAAATTAACATGCTTTTCAACATTCTCTTACCAAAATTTAGTGCCTTGCTGAAGGAGACCTTTATTTGTGCAGTAGTTTCAGAGTGAAAGATGAATGAATAGTTTTCTTTCAAGGAATGGAGTGTTACATAAATAATTTTAGAGTTGTCAGAATGCTTACTACAGAAAACTGAGAAATAGGAAGCTACTACTTAATATTGGTGATAAAAGCTGCTGCACAACAAAAATAGCAGCACCTAATATTTGAGTGTCAGTGAAAGAAGATACAGAAGATTACTACAATGAGAGTGAAGTCGTAGATTAAAGAAATATGTACTCTGTCATTCCTGTTATAAAGTTATCCAAGTAAAGCCAACATGTCTCTTCAGCTGAAGAACATCACTCTGCCATACTGCCATTAAAATTCAATCTTACTCAAGTTGCTACAACACATCAGTGTCAGATGGAGCTAACTCTAAGACAGGTCAAGATAATAGATATCATAAAACCTGCTAAAATCAATGCGAAGAAACACTATTCCTGCAAATAGGGACAAATAACAGGGGTTCTAAAATAAAACACATTGTGCATCCCACCCATATAACAGCTTCTGTTTCCCACAAGGAAGCATTTTCAAATTGTGGCAGGATGAGCTGTCTTTAAGTTGTCTTTAAACTGTCTTTTGAAGCTCCACACTCTTGCTCTAATCTAGAAAATATGGCCAAACATGGACTATGCAACTAAGGCCCATCCAGACAGGTCCTATATCCAGGGATCTGATCCCAGGTTTTCTGTTTATCCTAGATTATCTGGTAGTGTGGACTCATATAATCCAATTTAAAGAAGAAAACCTGGGATTAGATCCTGGGATACAGGGCCTGTTTGGAAGGGCAGTGAGAACACCTTTTGTTATGATATTAGTTGAGAGTGGTGTGAAGGCTTAGAAGCATATTATCCTACAACTTCAAATAAAAAGTGGCACTCTTGTGATAACATAAGGCAGAACAGAATTAGTACACCAATCACACCCAAAGGAAACATGAGTAATAAGATTTGAGAGAGATTGTTTGTTTCCAGCTATTATAACATAACTGTTTGCATTGCTGTCACATGCTTCCTCAAAAGCAAAACAATTCTCCATTTCACAGTGGAATCTGATCAAATACTCAAGATTTCAACCCTTACAATACTGTAAAAAAAGAAAAAACCCAGGACATTACACCATCTTGAAGAAGATGGCAGATTTATTTGTAAAAATCTAATCAAAGAACATCAAACATTTTCATAAGGATGTATATTTATTATTAGAACTGCTAGGAGAAAGACACATATTTTGCATTTTATAATAGCACAGTTACAACAACACACAGACGATATTTTTGAAGAAGAAAAAATAGCTTAGAATCATAGACTCATAGAGCTGTAAGAGACCTTGTGGGCCATCCAGTCCAACCCCCTGCCACGAAGCAGGAAAATCACATTCAAAGCACCCTAACAGATGGCCATCCAGCCTCTGTTTAAAAGCCTCCAAAGAAGGAGCCTCCACCACACTCAGGGGCAGAGGGTTCCATTGCTGAACTTAGGAAGTTCTTCCTAATGTTCAGGTGGAATCTCCTTTCCTGTAGTTTGGAGCCATTGTTCCACGCCCTAGTCTCCAGGGCAGCAGAAAACAAGCCTGCTCTCTCCTCCCTGTGACTTCCCCTCACATATGTATGCATGGCCATCATGTTTCCTCTCAGTCTTCTCTTCTGCAGACTAAACATGCCTAGCTCTTTATGCCGCTCCTCATAGGGCTTGTTCTCCAGAGCCTCGATCAGTTTAGTTGCCCTTCTCTGGACACTTTCCAGCTTGTCAACATCTCCCTTCAATTGCAGTGCCCAGAACAGGAGACAGTGTAATTCCAGATGTGGCCTGACCAAGGCAGAATAGAGGAGTAGCATGACTTCCCTGGATCTAGACACTATATTCCTATTTATGCAGGCCAGAATCCCATTGGCTTTTTTAGCTGCTGCAATCTTAAAAAAATAAGAGCTGGTCACGTTCTCTGAAAATTATGGTTCATGTCACAAAGACAATTTGACTTTTTTGCAAGTATGCAGAATGAGAATAGCATCCAGCTATGTCTTTCTGACAATGGAACAAGTGCTGCTAGCCCATGTTTTTCATTGTTTTTCTACAGCATCCTCCACTCCTGCCTTCTTATCAAATTATACAAGAAGAGGGAGCACCTTGGACTGCAAGGGGGAAAGATCAATATATGACCAAGGGTCCAACCCACCTAACATTGGTTATCTTGTTATTATCCTGATCGGCTAGATCTCACATTACTGTGTAACCAATAGATATGCTCTTTATTAAAGAAGAGTGCTCGCCAAGGCAGCACACATATCCCATTAGTTTGTAACGGGAAATATGATGTTACATTGTAACAACTAAATCAAACCAGCACACAGAAAAGACAAACTAGTCTAGGAACGGACAGCCGCAAAGTGTTGGCCTAGATTTCACCTAGTCCTAAAGACATTTCTATCTGTCTTTAATAGCTTGTAATAGGGAAACCTATGTTTGAAGTGTAAACATTATCAAGCCCAGTTTTATGCTGCAGTAGTGATAAGAGATCACTGAAAATGAATGCATCATGGATAGACTCATTGAACTTCTTGATTTTTCTTTTCAAGGTGCCAACCCATCCCAGTGCAAAGAGCAAGCTCACTTACAACAAATAGCTACTTAGAAAGCATGATTGTTCAGTGAGAACTATCCAATCTGGTACATTAAAGTCATAAACTAGAATATGCATTCAGCCAGGAATTACTCAAAAGCATCCTATATAGTGATTTGGAACACGAAGTGAAGAAGGAGACTTAAGAAAGAGAAACATAATACACAGTTGGCTGAAACCAATTACCTATCCAAATACTTATTGCAGTTTAATGTGTATCATGTGGCAGATCTTGACTGGATAAGTATCTCCCATCCAGCTCCATGACAGAATAAAAACAGACAGGTTATAAACAAACTATGACAAATATGTTGGTTTCAGTCTTAACCCAGCTGTCTCTTTTTTCTTTTGACAAAAGTTGCTATACAACTTTTGTTGTATAGCCCCCGTATGCTCTACTAGGATATTGTATCACTGTATTCACTAGGATAAGAAGGAGCCCCCAGTGGTGCAATGGGTTTAACCCTTATGCTGGCAGGACTGCTGACCGAAATGTCAGCGGTTCGAATCCAGGGAGTGGGGTGAGCTCCCATCTGTTAGCTTCAGGTTCCCATGATGGGACATGAGAGATACCTCCCACAAGATGGTAAAACATCCGGGTGTCCCCTGGGCAATATCCTTGCAGACAGCCAATTCTCTCACACCAGAAGCGACTTGTAGTTTCTCAAGGCAGTCCTGGCATGGAAAAAAAACTAGGATAAGAGTTCAGCAAGGTAAGAGGACTTCTCTTTGCAAAAGAGGTTTTCCTTGTGCATGCAAAGTGAAGTACCTAAGTTTGTTCAAATATACTTTTCAGGTTCAGAGAACTTTAGCTTTTTTAAAAAAAGGATGAAAGAGATGCCCTTACTCCATCCAAATTCAAGAATTTTGTAGCTGGCTAACAAACATGATGTTAATTGCTTGCTACTGCTATTTTCAAAAGTAGCTAGCATCCTGTACTATTTATTATCCATTTTAACGGTTTTAGTATCCAGTGTGGCTCTATCAACAAATATACACTACTACTAGAAAAAAGGAAAAAATCTGACAGTGGTATTTCTTCCAAAATCATGAATTTGTTTTGAATCACTGATTCCAAGTTCCATAATGGAACTTTATTTTGAGTGATGTTTCCACAGACATGAGCAATGAGCATACAGGGGCAATAACATTTTTTTCCCTTCATTCCTGTAACTAAAATGAGGTCGACTGTTTTAAATATATTAAGAAAAATATTATTAATATGTTCCTCAAATTGAAAAATTATTAATATGTTCCTCAAATTATTAATATGTTCCTCAAATAAGAAAAATATTATTAATATGTTCCTCAAATTGAGGGAGGAGCAGCCCCGCGTGGCCCACTCGCGCGTAAAAGCACCTCGCGAGGTGCTTTACGCGCGAGTAGGCCATGCGGAGCAGCTGCCCTTGGCTGGCTCACGCTATCTGTCAGGCCCGATGGGCAGCGTGAGCCAGCCAAGGGAGGGGCACTGTATGGGGGGCGCTCCTCCTCCGCGGGCTGGATAAGTGTCCTTGGCGGGCCAGAAGTAGCCCACAGGCTGTAGTTTGGGGGGCCCTGGTTTAGGCTAACAGTGCTGATTTTAATATAATGAACATATAAATAAAACGCTGATTATTTGCTTTTGCTTAGGATTTTAGTATAATAGGATCTTGCCTTTGGTTCCAGGAACTCTTGTGGATATCAAAAGCCATGGATGTTCCTGATATAGACAACAGCCCAGTAGAACGGTGTCTCTTATATAAAACAACAACAAAAAGGTTTGTTTTTTTGCATTTTAAAAATTTGTATTTTTGAATGATGAGCATTTGAATATATGGATACAGAGGGTCAACTGTACGTATGAGAATATTATTCTTAATTTTGCTTGATCACTGAATCATATTTCCACAGATTACCTTTACCTGTTCCAGCATGTTAACCCTCAAGTACACCCAGGCCCTCAAGAGCTCTAACTGGAGGTCGGCTATTACCAACAGTGTAATGGATTGTGAAGAGGTATGAACAAAAGGCAAAAAGAGGAAACATGCCAAGAGGAAGGAGTTCCAAGCTAACCCTTATGACCAACTTCCATTTGGAAATCTATGTCCTCATTGTGAAAGGCTATATGGGTCCAGTATAGGTCTTCACAGTCACTTACGAACCCACCACCAAGACTCTACCTCTGGAAGACAATCATATTCAGCTGCAAATGATACCTATGATGATGACACAATCTGTCTTCCATTTTTGGATAACTTGTTTATAGTGTAACATCCATGAATTGTTAGTTTGATCCAATGGGAAGCTGTACTTAACAATTTGATTGCAAAAGATGAGGAAGGTAAGAGGAACGGCAGTTAAGGAATATGCCCTTTTCACCATAAACAGGGTCGTAAGGTTTTCTCTAATTTATTATGTTATGAATTTCATTGGTCTAGAAAATATACTTGTGATTGTATTGGCAATATCAAATTATAGTTGGCCCTATAAAATAATGTAAAACAGCAGAGACCCCAGAAAGTGGTAGATATGTGCAATGTGCATAGGTAGATAGACCCCAGAAAGCAATACAAAAGAGAAAAAACCTTTTGATTCATCTACAGTGCTGAATCCAGGGGTCCTTCCGGGGTCAGCACTGAACCTAGAAGTCCAGGTGTCAGCAGTGGCCAGGAGGGCCTTTACAGAATTAAAACTTGTGTGTCAAGTCTGCACCCATTCCTTGAGAAGGCAGATCTGCCCACAGTGGTACATGCCTTAGTTACATCCCAACTGGAATATTGTAACACACTCTACGTAGAGCTCTCTCTCAAGAGCGCTCAGAAACTTCAGACAGTCCAAAGAGCTGCAGCCAGGTTGCAAAATGAGGCTGACTACAGGGAGTGCACAACTCCCCTGTTCAGTAGCTCCATTGGCTGCCAGTCTGTTTCTGGGCACAATTCAAAGCACTGGTTATGACCTTTAAAGCCCTAGATGGTTCAGGTCCAGGCTATTTGGCTGACCACATCCCCTTGTATGAACCTGCCCGGGTCCTGAGATTTTCAGGAGAGGAGGCCCTTCTCTCAAGCTCAGTAGGTGGGAATGACAAAGAGGGCCTTCTCAGTGGCAGCCCCATGACTCTGATACTCCCTGCCCAGGGAAGCCAGAATGGCCTCCTCCCTGCTGTCCTCCTAGTGGCAAGCTAAAACCTTTTAATTCAGACAAGAAGGTTTATAAGATCAATTCAGGGGGTACTATGGTTTTATATGTTGTTATGGATTTGATCTGAATTATTTTTAATACTAATTATGTTTAATTCTGTTTTAATATTTGTACATTTTAAATTGTATGCTGATGTTTTTATGTTAAGCCAGTTTGAGTCTCCTGTGGGAGAGATAAAGCAGAGTATAAATAAATGTAATAATAATAATAATAATACACACTGTTAGATTCAAGACAAGTGTGGGAACAGTACACAGTCTATTTACAATGTATTATTTACAATTATATACTTTATGATGTTGATATAGACTGGTTCACACTGTCTATACTTCCTAGTTAGCTGGTACAGATCCAGGACTTTCCTTTTAAAAATCATTAATCTGGCTTCATGAAGAAAGAGCACAAGAATTCAAACAGAATTTTAAACTGATGACTTGTTATCAAAATTAAAGACAAATTTCTTTACTAACTACAAATTCTTCTGAGAAACCTAGTAGATAAGCTATCATCACTTTCATTGTCTTTGCTGAAGACATGAAGACAAGCTATCCTCAAAAACAAACTTTATTTCATTTTCAAATGTGGCAATGAAAGTTGTTGGGACGTGAGGAATTATTATCTCAGCTCTCAACACTAAGTAAAAAAATGTCAAGTAAAACTTGTTAAATGGTTCTAACTTATCAAAGAGACTGACTGGTAAACTGACATGTTAGAAACAAGCTGTGTTGAACAAAGTACTACACTGAGGCAGATAAACAGGATTATAGACAAAAATAGCTGGTCACTCACACTTCCAAATGCAAATCACTTTTTCTTTAAAAGTATGCCATGACTTAGGTTACCTCTGCTAATTCAAACATGTCGTATATCCCTCTACATAAATAGCTCAGTTACCAAGAGACACACTTTTTAAAAAAAAGATTTGAAAACATCTTTCCTAGATAAAGAAGGAATATTGTTTTTTTTAGTATTTGAGGACAAAGAAAAATATGAAGATTAGGAGACAAGAACTAACTGTAAGGTGGAAAAGACTTGAATATTTCAATATGTGTGCGAGGGAGAGAGAGAAAGCAACAGAGAGCTAACCATGGAAGTTTCTCCTATCCTTTTCAAATCTGAATCTTGAACAGAATGCTAATATGTCAACAATAACTATAAACAGAGATTTTGAAAAACCAGGGTAGTGGAGTTTGTGCAAGATTTCCTTCGTCCTGCATATAACATAACTGGAAAAAACAAACTAAGTGACTGAGCCTATTTAATCCATATTTGTAAAAACCCATCTGCAAACTCTCTAGATAAAGATGATCTAGGATCAGGACTAGAGAAATACTGGAGATGTGTTTTCCTAATAGAACATGCAGTACAGTACTCCTTTATCTATGGATTTGATATCACAATTTCACTTATCCATGCTTTAAAGTGGTTAATAGTTGTTTGTAGGCCTTGTTAGGGCTTCCAGTGCAATTCTATATTATGCTTCTGAACTAAATATAGTCAAAATATAAGATCCATTATTATCCATGGATTCAGATATCCATGGGAGGTCGTGGAATGTGTCCACTGCTGATATGAGGGCCTTACCGTATGTTTATTTGGCAAAAGACAGTCTCTTTTATTCATGATCACCTGTGGCAAAGGAGTCCATACCTGAGGACCGATCTATGTGAAAGTCCTAACACAATGAATTGAAAATGTTTAATGTAAATCTGAAATAAGAAAAACTGCTTTGTGCCCTGATTTTGTGTCCTAATTCAATTCTATGCATCAGAATGCTAAAAAGACAGCTAGTATTTAAAATATGAATATGTTGGTACTCTAATTATACAGTCTGCATGCCAGCAGAAACATTAGTCATTTGCTTAGTAACAAACCATAATGATACCCTTTGGAATTTGGTTTCCATACAATATCATTTACTTCTATAGCTAGATTTTTCAAAAGGCAAGTTATCTTTAAGACAAAGTTGTGCACAACATTTTAATTTACCACTTTTCCTATATATAGACTTCATGGTACTAAAATAGCAATGCTCAAGCCTATGGCTGAAAAACCAAGAGTGAATAGAAACACTTTAGAAATCTGAATGAATTGTACAAAAGGATTTCACGTACACAAAGCTCAGAATATCAAGCTCAACAGGGACAGATACTCAGCGTCCTTCCATTTTCTACACAGGCAGGATTACCGCCATTTTCAAAGCCAGATGGGCAAAAGACACAATCCCACTAAATCTAAGTTCACCTAGGTCTACAGATTTTGAGGGTAGAAAGCCAAACAAGTACTAGTTTACAATTGAACATACTTACACTGAGTTTGAATACATTTAGAGATGGGAGAGAATTTTGTTTTGTAAATATTTCAATTATATCTTACCAAATTCACACTCACTCAAATAATAACATGCTAATTGACATGATGTTATTTGAGAGTGACACTTCTCAGAATTCTGCAATCAGCTTTTAAAAATAACATATTATTATAATTATATATATATTAAGGAAAACAGGTTGTGGAAAATGTTTCTATTAAGGAAAATATACAAAAGATGCATGTTTGTGCCAATAGGGGATAGAACAAATTTTAGCTAAGACAAAATAGATAATGAAATTGACACATCCGTGCTTGATGAGTTTCCAACAAATTATACCAGAATATAAAATAATGGCTATGGTGAGTTTTCTTGCTTTGTTGTATTAAATTTTGTACATATTTGAAAGCTGAGATAATTTAAACTCGTGATCAAGGTTAGATTAAGGAGCTTGTAGGTCTTGGAGTGATTTTCAAAACTGTATCAGCTGTGTTAATGAGGAGTGGCAAAAAAAATTAACTATTAGAAAAGCAGGGAGTAAAAGGAAAAAAAGGAAGATCATATTACAAGTAGGCTGATTCAATCAAGAAAATCATGGCCATGAGTATGCAAGGGATCCCGGAGGTCTGCCATTGTTCAGGTCACCATTTCGTGAAATCAAGTTGATGCCAAACAACAAAGACACTAAAAAGTTCATATGCAAACCCATTTTCAGTCTTGAAACTTTGATGAAACTGCCCAAACTGACACATTTGCACTCAATTATCCATCTAACACAATAATGTTGTGTTTGAGAGATACATGAAATTACTAGGGAATAAGTGGAAACAGAGTCCACCTTTGCCTCTGTCTTATGAGAGTACTTTAAGGGTAGGAGAAAAATGGTGTGCATGTCGGAGGGTAGATGCTCATTTTGCACTAATGCATTTTTCCCAAACTCTGGGTGTTTTGAGTTCAGCTCCAATCACTGCCCATAACAGCTAAGGCTCCTGGGAGCTGACGTCCAAAACATCTGGAGGACATGGGGTTGGGAATCATCATACAAGCAAAACCATTGATAATGCAGTCCGAGTATGTCCTGCAATAAGATGGAGAAAATTCATTTCAAATAATATTTTTTCCATACGGAGAGCAAAGAACAGTTTTCACAGGCATTAATTCAGAACAAAAACCATTGCAGGCTTTAGTCCCTGTCGGTGCCTAAGGGATATTACTGACTGCTAAATAAGTGTGGCATAATTGCATAATGAACCTAAGGAGTTTACCAGCAGGGCATATGGGAAACAATTTCCTCTTTTAATTTTGGAACTGCTCAAAAAGTTAACATTTCATTTATTTAACTCGGCTAATTAGAATAGGCTGTCATGGACAACAATGGAGTGGAACAGGAAGAAAGGGCACAACCTGGAGAAGATGTCATAGGAGTGACGTGGCAGGTTAAATGGGATTTGGGATATGCACATGGAGAGGCCCTGTAAACAGGATCACAAATTTAGTTTCACCACTCAAAGAAAGATAAGGAAAAAATCAACTACCATACCAATGAAATACAACGGTATCTTTTTAAAGAAGAGTAATAGATCAGAGCAACAACTAGAACTAAATTGGCCAAAAGCAATATTGAACTAGAAAAAAAACTCAACAAACTTTACCAGAAAAAATATGGCATTTCTTCCATATGCAATGAACGTAACAGCTGCAAATATTACTTCTGCCTGACAAATTACAGACGCCTTTCCATATAAGGTGAAAAATGTACTAAGCTGTTCATGCCATACTTTTGCATCTTCCCAGACCGACCATACCATTCTATTAAATATCTACACCTAAATAATTACAGACAAAACATAGCAACATACATAATGAACAAATCTGGTAAGGGGAGATGAGTTCTAACTAAAGTATGACAACACATTGTGTCTTATTAAAATTTAGTAGCAAAACATAGATCTCAGATGAAGGCTCTAACAGCACTACATTTCATAATCTGAGGGACACATTCACCATTAAGGGACCAAAAACGTATCAAAGGAAAGCATGGATAGAAAGGGGAGCTTTATAAACTTTGAACCTAAGAATCACATAGCACACTGAATTATCAGTGTTGTATGATCTCTAAAGCAAAGTCCAGATAGTGCTTTCTCCACCACATTTTGCACTTCAAGAGTGCCCCATATACAGCATGTTACCACAGGGTGAGGGAGACAGGGGAATGAATCACTGTAAACCAGTGGTTCTTAACCTGTGGGTCGCCGACCAGCAGTGGGCTGCGAGGACAGAAATCTGGTCTGCGAGCCTCCTTCCTCTTTATTTATTTTATTTCTGCTCCTTTCATGCCACCTGCCACTCCTTCCCTGTCGCTGACCAGTCCCGCACCCTTGGATAGACCACATCAGCTATAGATTATTAAATGTGATTTTCTATGGGCGAGCAGATGTCAACTACTGGATGGCATATGTTCTCCAGAGCAGATGTGGTCTATTCAATGCAATATTCTGAATCAGCACCCCATATAACCAAAAACTGATTCACAACCCTTTTGGTACTAATGCTGGAGAGTGGTCCCTGGTCAAGTGGTCTGTGGTTAAAAAAAAAAAAGGTTGGGAACCACTGCTGTAAACAAATCCACTTTATTTAAGAAGAGGCAATGGTGCCATAGACAAAGACAGTCTTGCCTGCAGATGTCAGGTGACCAATCTAGAAACAAATGTTTAACCCAAGAACACCTGTGAAAGGTGAACTTGATCTTTAGGATGCATACAGAATTGGCTATTAAGTTCACAGTGGGTTTATTATCTTACTGACTAACTGCAATTCTGTCTTGTCTGGATCAAACTCAATTTATTCAGCCATATTCAATTCACCACAGCACTCAGACAATGATTCAGGGCATGTATACAGGGCATCCTTGGTATTAGTTAAGAGAAAGACATAGAGTTGGATATATATCATCAGTAGGGTCATGATACTGTACATGATCTCACCCAGTGGTTTTTTTTTGGGGGGGGGGGGGAAGCATAGCATTACTATTGGTCTTACTGGGGCAGAGACCAACAGCTATAACCATTTCCTATTTCCACCTTCCACCAACTTTCACCCAAGTAAAATCTTAGCAAACCATGTCCTAAAATCTCACAGCAGCTAAATGAACTAAAATAACACTTTTGTTGTTTATTTGTTCAGTCCCTTCTGACACTTTGTGACCTCATGGACCAACAAAGAACACTACGATAAATTATTATCATCCTGTTGTTGAAGGTTTTCATGGCTGGAAACAATCAACAGCAACCCAATTATCATCCTATTTTCAACACGCTAAATCATTATTTTTGAAGGAAATGTCAACTCTGGAACTCTCTGCCCAGGGAAGTCGAATTTGCCTCCTCCCTGTCATTCTTCCAGAGGCAGTCTAAAACCTTTTTATTCAGGCGGGCTTTTAAAGAACCAAGTTTTAAAGATCAGTCCGGGGGGGGGGGGGGGGAGCTGTGATTTTTAGCTATGAATATGTTTTGAACTTTTAAAAAGTTTTTAACTGTTTTGAGGGTTTTAACTGTTTATCTTTAATACCATAACTATCTTATTTTATTTTTATGTTTGCATATTTTTAGGTTTTAAATTATATTGTATTTTACTGAAAGCCATTTTGAGTCTCTCTTTGTTTAGAAATGAAAAGCGGAGTATAAATAATGAGAACAACAACCCAGAAAATGTGTGAAGTGGAGAAATATATAAACATGAAAATATTTGTATAGTTTATGAATCTGGTTATTAAAAAAGAAATGAGAAAATAATACCTATTAATAAGTTTTGAGATTTATTTAATAGTCAACAATCCATATGGCCGTTACATATGGGCTTTGAGATCAGCACGGACTTTAAGATTGGCAGGGGAGGCCCTTCTCTCATGTTAAGTGCAGTTGGTGGGAACAGGAGAGAGGGCCTTCTCTGTAAATGCTCCCTGGCTCTGGAATATCCTCCCAAAAGATCTCGAAGGAGAAGACGAAGAGGAGGAGGAGGAGGAGGGGAAGGCCTCCATCTACCTGTCGGGCCCGCCGATCTCTATCCTTGAATTAGCCTCTATCCTTGAATTCTTCCATTCCAGCCTAAAAACATGGATTTTTAAGCAGTTCTTTGACCTCAAGTAGGCTGAAATGGGCCTAAATTAGATTGGCACTTTGGCACTTTAGTTGTACATTCATGGTGGCTAGTTTTAACCATTGATAGTAAGTATTTTTAAATTGCACATATTATCTTATTTTATGTGTTGATAGTGGTTGTTTTTGAACTGTAGTGTTGGAGGAAAGTTCTGAGAGTGCCTTGGACTGCCAGAAGATCCAACCAGTCCATACTTCAGGAAATAAAGCTCGGCTGCTCATTGGGGGAAAGGATATTAGAAGCAAAGATGAAGTATTTTGGCCACATCATGAGAAGACAGGAAAGCTTAGAGAAGACAATTATGCTGGGGAAAATGGAAGGAAAAAGGAAGAGGGGCCGACCAAGGGCAAGATGGATGGATGGCATCCTTGAAGTGACTGGAATGACCTTGAAGGAGCTGGGGGTGGTAATGGCTGACAGGGAGCTCTGGCGTGGGCTGGTCCATGAGGTCACAAAGAGTCGGAAGCAACTGAAGGAATGAACAACAAAAGTGGTTGTTTATAACTTTTATGTGATATTGTTTTATATTCATGTTCTGTTGATGTTTATACTGCACTTGCAGTGCTTTGTTAGCAGCCCTGTGTCTCTTTTTGGGAGATGGAGGTGGGATACAAATAAAGTTTATTATTATTTATTATTATTATTAATTCTGTTTGCATCCTAAATTATGTTAAGTACATAATGCTGCTAATGCCAACTAACTTTTCAGGCAGAGGTTGTTTGAAAGTGTTAATAGTAGAGGAAATTTCTGGCATTTTGTTCATCTAAAGCACTGAATGCTGTTCAAATCACTGCTATGCTTTTGTGATTTATATTACTTTTAAAAATATCTGGTTTATTAAAATAACAACATATGAGGCATGGTTCCATTTTCCTTAACCGAAAGCTTACATTTTATTCATAATTGAGCTTTCAGAATCCCGTTTACTTATAGATTTTAATGCATGATCAGAATTTTAAGAAACAGTATGTCTCTGTGTGCTAATAAAACTAAGACCACGTGATGGGTGTGCCAGTAAGCTGGAATTCCTGTATAAACAAGAACCAAACTTTTTAGAATAACTGAAGCAAAATTGGCAAATCCTGTGTGCAGTATTAAATATGCCTGATGATGCTCTGCCAAAATGGTACAATTGTTCAGCAAGCAGTCACATCTCTCATGCACTTCACATCTTTTGTAATCCAGAAGAGTGCACGTATGTCTGTGTGAACATACAAACAAACATGCATGGATATGTTATATGTGCATATTTCTGTGGATGCTTATAAATATTTGTTTGCACACATTTATGAAAAAAGAGTATAGGGACCCCACTTCATCTTTATTATGTGGAGTTTGCTCATCTATGGCATTGGCCTCTAGTAAGGAATAATTTTCTCACACCAAAAAATACTCATCATTCAGAACTATGCAGATACAGTGGAAAGAAAGTACATTTTTGGTGAGTATTACAGAGACCAACTAAAAAAACCCTCATGCCAATGTAAAAGAACAAAAAGATGCTATTATTTGAAGTTCTGTTCTGCATCAATTGAAGGAAATCTATTTTGTCGTTGTCTAAAAATTTCCTCCACTAAGCTCTCTGATATATCAAAAACTTTCAGTAAGTTAGTATTCTTGATATTTGACTTGTCATGTATACATAGGCTATAACTAGGAAATCAAAAGTATCTTCTTCTCAAGGAGACACAATTGAGGCTCACAATGCAAAGCACTGTGAAGTCAGTACTCTCCCCCCATGCCCTGGAAATGTCAATATAATGGCTAGTTCCAAGTTGTACCTTCATTGAGTTTATTGCTTAGCCAGTGGTCAGTAGAGCTTATTAAAAACATACTTTTTATGGACTCTGATCAAAATGGCCTCTTCAGAAGAACAAGAGATAGATGTCTTTTGCAACTCAACATCTTCCACTACCACACTAGAACATTACATTTTTATTTATATATATATATATCCCAATGGTATAAGATATGAAGATGCATTGGGGCCTAAGTCACTCATAGTTTTCATAAAGGAAAGATACTTTGTTATACTTGTTGATGGGAAGCTTCCCACCGGAGTGGAAATCATCTATCGGACAGATGGCAAGCTATTCAACCTCAGCAGACTGAAAGCCAAAACCAAGGTTACAACAACATCTGTTATAGAACTCCAGTATGCTGATGACAATGTCGTCTGTGCGCATTCAGAAGAAGATCTACAAGCCACTCTAAACACCTTCGCAGAAGCATATGAGAAGCTCGGCCTGTCACTGAACATTGAGAAAACCAAGGTGCTGTTCCAGCAGTCGCCAGCCAATCCCTCTCCAATGCCAGTAATACAGCTTAATGGTGTCACATTAGAAAATGTGGACCATTTCCGCTACCTTGGCAGCCACCTCTCCACCAAAGTCAACATCGACGCCGAAATACAACACCGCCTGAGCTCTGCAAGTGCAGCATTTTCCAGAATGAAGCAGAGAGTGTTTGAGGACCGGGACATCCGTAGGGATACCAAGGTGCTTGTTTATAAAGCTATTGTCCTCCCAACCCTGCTATATGCCTGTGAGACGTGGACTGTCTACAGACGTCACATGCAGCTCCTGGAACGTTTCCATCAGCGCTGCCTCCGGAAAATCCTGCAAATCTCCTGGGAAGACAAGCGGACAAACGTCAGTGTGCTGGAAGAAGCAAAGACCACCAGCATTGAAGCAATGGTCCTCCAACATCAACTCCGCTGGGCCGGCCACGTTGTCCGGATGCCTGACCACCGTCTCCCAAAGCAGTTGCTCTACTCCGAACTTAAGAACGGAAAACGGAACGTTGGTGGACAGGAAAAGAGATTTAAAGATGGGCTCAAAGCCAACCTTAAAAACTCTGGCATAGACACTGAGAACTGGGAAGCCCTGGCCCTTGAGCGCTCCAGCTGGAGGACAGCTGTGACCAGCAGTGCTGCAGAATTTGAGGAGGCATGAGTGGAGGGTGAAAGAGAGAAACGTGCCAGGAGGAAGGCGCGTCAAGCCAACCCCGACCGGGACCGCCTTCCACCTGGAAACCAATGCCCTCACTGCGGAAGAAGATGCAGAGCAAGAATAGGGCTCCACAGCCACATACGGACCCACAGGGAAATCCATAATGGAAGACCATCTTACTCGTCCAACGAGGGATCGCCTAAGTAAGTAGACTACAACTGCCTCCATTTCTAGTAAGCATACTTGCTGGGAATGACAGGAACACAATTGGAGGGCATCTTACTGGATAGGTTAAGCAAGATTTAAAAAAAAACACAAAACAAAACAAAAACAGAGCATCCCAAATAATACCTTTATATTACCCAAATTTCCATCTTAACTTATTACTTACAACATTTTTATATATATCTATAAGACTTCAATTATTACTGCTATAAAATCATAATAAGAAAGCAGAAAGATGATCTATTTGAAACGTATCACAGTCTCTCAATACACAGAATCAACCATTTAGAATGCATCACTGAGTGTGTCCTCTGTTAAGATCACCTCTACTGTGTTGCTGTGCAGTCATTATCTCTCTTGAATGATAAAAGGGTTTCTGCATGTCTGTGGCAGCCTTTATTCATTGGGGCATTGTACTGGACACCTTTAATGTGCTTTTGATTGTTGCTCAAGTAACAATGGCAAGTTTCAAACTGAAATTCCAAACTGAGACCTGGGGTGGATTTTCTAGGAGCAAATAAGGGGATATTCACACCTCACTGGGAATTTGTAAAGGGGCTATAAAGTAGAAAGAGGCTCTTTTGAATATTGCTGATAAGATTGCTGAGTTTAGAAGCTGTCAGGAAAATGGAAAAGAGCTCTCACAGGAAAAAAGAGTAAGATTCGTGATGTTAAAAGGAGTGAGAATTGGTTTAAAAGAGTCCCTTTGTAGGTTATTAGATAAGCATTCAGACAAGTTGTATGAGCATCTCGCATTAGAAAGTAACTTAATTCCTACCAACCTAGGAATGGAGTAGGAAGACTATTCTTCACATGGCTGCGGGGCTCTACTGTGGCAAAGTCTGTGGATGGCAATATCAAAAGGTATCACCTCACTAAAAAAAATGGGCACAATGTGTCCAAGTCTTGCTTTACAACTAAATAACTGCATTTTCAGTTGCTCTTTTATGTATCAAACTAATGAAGTCTGAACAACTTAAAAGATATTGCAACCTGTTGTTTTTGTGCAGAGGTAGTGGCTATTGACAACTGGGGAACAGAGGGAGAAAACGTGGAGGCAGTGACAGACTTTGTATTTCTAGGTGCACAGATTACTGCAGATGCAGACGGCAGCCAGGAAATCAGGAGACGCTTACTTCTTGGAAAGAGAGCAATGTCCAATCTCGATAAAATAGTGAAGAGTAGAGACATCACTCTGGCAACGAAGATCCGCACAGTTAAAGCAATGGCATTCCCCATAGTCACCTACGGATGTGAGAGCTGGATCATAGGGAAGGCTGAGCGAAGGAAGATAGATGCTTTTGAACTGTGGTGCTGATGGAAAGTTCTGAGAGTGCCTTGGACTGCAAGAAGATCCAACCAATCCATAATTCAAGAAATAAAGCCCGACTGCTCATTGGAGGGAAGGATATTAGAGACAAAGTTGAAGTACTTTGGCCACATCATGAGGAGACAGGAAAGCTTAGAGAAGACAATTATGCTGGGGGAAAAGGAAGGAAAAAGGAAGAGGGGCTGACCAAGGGCAAGATGGATGGATGGCATCCTTGGTGACTGGCTTGACTCTGAAGGAGCAGGGGGAGGTGACGGCCGACAGGGAGCTCTGGCGTGGGTTGGTCCATCAGGTCACGAAGAGTTGGAAACAACTGAACGAATGAACAACAGCAAAGTGTCTATTCATTAAGAAGTTATAAAGAAAAAAAAGAAATAAGTATTAATAATATTTTTGTACTTGCTTTTAAGCAAATGCCATTTTTGCCAGTTGAAAGATCTATTAGAAAGTAAAGGCACTACTCTCAAACACTGAAATCGCTTGGTCATTGTCTATTTGACAGGAACTGCATTGGCGCCTAAAGTTAGCACAACATGCAATACACATAGAAACTTATCTGTCCCTGGAATTTAGAATCTTAAAGCTCCAGTAAATCTGCATAATGCAAATATAAACATAACAATTTTCCCCCTCCTCATATCCTTGCACAAAAAGAGGACTCTTACTGCTGCCTGAAGCTTGAGTCTTTACAATAAAGCTCTTTGGATTTTGCTGGCTGTTATCATCACTATGGAGCCCCTGATGACACAATGAGTTAAACCCTTGTGCTGGCAGGACATGTTTTGGATGTACATTAAGAGTCTTCCAAAGATTTAAGTGTTATGGAATTACAATACAAAAATTCAGTGATGCACCACAGCACTATAAATCTAAAAATTTAAAAATAAGAGAATAAAGGAGGGAATGCATTTTCCAATATCTCTTGCAATTAAAAAAATAAGATTAAGAGTGTCTTTGTAATTTACACACCATGCATATTTGCCATTCATATCCTAGAGTTGCACTGGCATTCCCTTCAGCAAATACAACATATCAATGAAGTGTTTTTGAGTAAGTATCAGTGAAACACAGAGTAATCAGAATTCTTAGGCATACTAACATAGACATTTTAAAATGTGCCTCTATCAATTACCCTCAGGTGTTCCTTGAAGGAAAACACCTGTAGAAAAGTTGTTTGGTGTACATTAAGATGTTTTGACTAGCACAACTGCTCAGGTATACTGCTGTGACTAAGCTGAGAGGAAACTACACTTAGCAAACAGTCTGAGAATGAGCAAAGCTCAGTAGGGTGGAGGTACAGTCAAACAAAAAAAGGGTCGAGATGAAAAGTACCTCCCAAAGTACATGATCATCATATTCATTATGAAAAGCAGATGACAGATGATGCAAAGAGACTCTTCAGCATGGTTCATGCAGACAGAAATATATTCTATGTACAAGCAAGATGAATTCAAAGCTTTTGTCATGCAAGTATCCAAGAAACGCAGCAATTTGGAACACGTGGCATCCAACAAGCAATAACGTTAGTTTATGTATTTAAAGGTTACTACAACCATCTGGTATAACAAGAATTAAATTCACATGACAATGACAATCACTGGTGCCAACCCCATTCCATTCTGATTTTAATAGAGTTGGGTTGCATAGTATCTACAATTCCTGGTTGATGTTTAAAAGGAGCATATACATTTGGTGCCCTAATCATGTAAACTGACTGAAATAATTAGAAGAAAATGTTCCTTTCTTTGGCTAGTCTCCCTTTCTCTGTAAAACACAATTTTGCACAATTAGTGCATGCAAGAAAAATGATTACTGCAAAGAATGTGGAATACATTTTCGCAAGACAATAAACAGGTCTAACTTCTTTATACTGTGTTTCAGTTATTTTCTATTTTCTAAAGATTTATTCACAAACCAAGAGGTTACAGTCAATAAATCTAAATGGTAAAATTACTAGAATTATAATGTATAGATTATTTATACATTTTCTCTCACCTCCAATAACTTTGCCTTTCTATACCAGTTCATATCTTTCCAAGGGGCAGGCTCTCACTGGGACACCGAGTTGTGCAAGCAAATCATACTTTTTTTCAAGGTTCTGTTAAGAAGGCATCTGGTTACTCCACGTCTAATGCTGGAGCTCAATTCCCTTCTCAGTAAAGCCAAGGCAGCCAATGACTAGGCCGAAGGGTTTTTCCAGGAAGCTCATAGCTGGATGCTGGAACTGTCCACTGTACTACTCTCGGACTGGCAACTTCCATCTCCCCACCGGTCTTCCGCCCTTCAAATCCAGCCTTGTAGCACTCATGCAAGACTTTTACCTCCACTGGTGTTTCAGACCAAGAACTCCACAAAGCATATACAGTAGAAGTAGGTCACTTTTCCTTATACTGTACTGCACTGGGCAAATCCAGGCCCTCCTCTTGGTCCCCTTCATGAAAACTACAGTCCATGCATTAATCATTTCCCTTGGTTTTTCTGGCCATTGTTACCGCATAGCTGCCTCTCATCTCTATTGACAACTCTGCCACTCTCATCATTCAGACCTCATGTAAACCCTAAAACTGGCCTCCTTCCAGTCCATGCTACAGCCTGACGAAGTTCCTTCTGCTTACTTCAAACAGCCACGGTCTTGTCTGCCCACACTGCACTTTCTTCTGAGAGCTCTACCACCTAGTCTCCCAAATGTCACCAAATGCAATTCCTTAAAATTCTTTCTTGACTGGAAGAAGCCTCTTTCCCTTCCAATTCCATTGCAAATCAAATCTCTTTAGTAGAATCTTTGTTTCAGTCCCTCCAAAAATTAAATTTACATAAAATTCAACTAGATATATTTGCCCATATTTGAAAGAACTGCAAGATCAGTTGAACAGGAGTTCTTTTTAAATTATTCTTATGCAATAAAGCTCCATTTTTGTAGGTAGCACAAAGAAACTCATCTTCTTCATCATCACGATCATCATGGGACGTAATGTGATATGACTGTCCAAGGCTACCAATTATTCAGACTTTAATTGTTTTACTCCCTTCCAAACATATGATTTCTGTTGTTAAGGAAGTAGTGTAAGTATGACAACACACAAGGAAAGAACTTTAAAAGAAGTACTGTAAGGTTTATAATTAACTTTTCCGCACAGAAAACACTGCAATCTTTTACTTTGTCAGGAGTATGTATATTTTCTTTTTGTGCATAACATCCATTTCAAAGACATTGTTAGAACAAAGATACTTTTTAATGACAGCACTAGAAAACAAACCATTTTGCAACTGATAAGTGGCTAGCTGCTAATTATTCCTGCTAACATAGTACTTGGAAACAATTTATTGAAGGGAATATGCTATTTTGTAGTTATACAGCATAACAAAGGAGCAGAAGAAGTGGGTAACTTCAACACAAGTGATCTTTTGCCTCAGAGATATTTAACACATAAATAATGCATTTTGTATTAATGCCATTATAGTTTAACTATGCTTTCCAATAACTTTCTATTTTTGATACATCATAATATGGTAAGAATAATAAAGCAGCAAATAGATCTCCAGACCAATGCAGAAATGTAACATGCATGAAGACACAATACAGACTTCTAACACCCTAGTAAAGTAGGTGAAGATTTTCCCTTGACATTAAATCCAGTCGTGTCTGACTCTGGGGGTTGGTACTCTTCTCCATTTCTACGCCGAAGAGCTGGCGTTGTCCTTAGACACCTCCAAGGCCGGCATGACTGCATGGAGCGCTGTTACCTTCTTGCTGGAGTGGTACCTATTGATCTACTCATATTTGAATGTTTTCAAACTGCTAGGTTGGTAGAAGCTGGGGCTAATAGCGGGAGCTCACCCTTATCCCCAGATTCAAACCAGTGACCTTTCGGTCAGCAAGTTCAACAGCTCAATGATTTAACCCACTGCATTACCAGGGGCTGCCTCTAACCCCCTAAGATTCTTGTATATGCCTCCCCTCAAGATCGATAAAAGTCACATCTCCATGTGCTGGGGCCAGAATTTTAACTTAAATAGTTTACTGCTACTAAGTTCAAACACTCCTGTTACAAACTTGTCTATATACTCCTTGTCCTACATTGTTGTTTTTCCAAAAAGTGATATATGGGAGGTGCATATGTCAGATTTAAAGGAAAGGATTTAGAAAAGCAGGTGCCTCTTGTTTTAATAAGTAGGTCACCAGCTGGGGGGAAGGGTGGCTCCATCCACCAAAGAGGAGAGAAGTAGGGTGGCAGACACATCTTATTTATCCATAGCAGACTTAGAACAACATTCAGCTGCCTTCATCATCACAAATGGAGCAGACTCCAAGTGCCTAAGGCTATCAAGACCTCCAGCTGCACAAGCGTTAAGAGCAAGACCTCATATCTTCAGAGAAAGCCCAGTTTCCACTGAACATGTGGTGGAGCCAACAGTAAGGAACTGAATTGCCCCTTTTGTACTTAGCCTTCTTTTGTCCAAAAATCTTCTAAGCTGGTTCTTTGGTTTCTAGCCACATTTCTCCGATCAATAAAAATAGAAATGAGACCAATCTTCTTTTGATGTTTACCTAACTACACAGACTTGCGAAAGCTACATTCCTGTGAGACAGCTGCCTTTAAATCCCCCATGTGTCTGGTTTAATGCTCTGGTTTTCTTTACTGTCTCTTAGGTAAAATTAATTTACTTATACAGGCCAAGTTGCAACACAAGAGAGAGATCAGAGTCTGATTTTAAGATGCTTGAAAATAATTTGAGAGATGCATTGCTTTGGATGGTGCGCAAGGTTATCGTGCTGTGCACTTTTCTTTTGTTCCCCTTTGCTGCTGATCCAAAGCGCAGTCCCATACAAAACCCATTTACCAATGTCAAAAGTGGAATGAAAGGTACACACTATAGGAAGACATTCCTCTTTCACAGTGAACGCCATTCTTTTCGGGGAGAAGGAACTTAAGTACCACCATCTGTCTGCCTCCTTTGTTTAGGGAAAACTCACTAACAAACTTAGAAAGTATTTACAAAACCAACTCATTTCTCTTTGCTGGTACCCCCACAATGTCTGTTACACAAGGGAACCATTACACATTGTAAGAAAAGAAGTATTTATGAGCCAATGTAAACCAGGCTCCCTGTGAATCTGTATTTGTACAGCACAGCCGCCCTGGACTTCCCATCAGTAAAAGTTCAGGAACATTTTCATAACAGCTAACATGCTTATTTTTAGTATCCTCTTGGATACTTTCTGACCAAAGGGCTACAGTGAAACTAACCAGACATACTGTTTGGGAGTGTCTCTCTGTGTGTGTCTCTCTCTTTTTCTCAGACAACACAGCTCACACATACATACACAAAGAGACAATGTGTAACCACCAAAACCAAGGCATTTAAAATCACTGCAGAAACATGCTCTTTTTAAAATGCAAAGGGGTGTGTGGCTGGGCTAATGGACTTTAATGCTACCCATAAAGCCTTGTATTCTAAACTACAACGAGGTATTAAGACTCTGCTTTTTGTGTGTGTCAGGAGCAACTTGAGAAACTGCAAGTCACTTCTGGTGTGAGAGAATTGGCCATCTGCAAGGATGCCAAGATGTTTTGATGTTTTACTATCCTTGTGGGAGGCTTCTCCCATGTCACCACATGGGAGGCTGGAGCTAACAGATGGAGCTCATCCACCCTATCCCTGGATTCGAACTTCCAACCTGTCAGTCTTCAGTCCTGCCAGCACAAGGGTTTAACCCACTGCACCACTAGGGGCACCTTAGTTTCTCTGCTGAAAACCACTAACACAATCTGAGACCTATGGTGAAGGAGAAATCCTCTTCACTATTGGTGTGTCCACACTGTAGAATTAATTTCAGCTCAACTTTAACTGCCATGGCTCAATGCTAGGGAGTTGTAGTTTTACAACATCAGACTTTTCTGCCAAAGAGGGCTGGCACATCACAAAACTATAAATCCCAGGATTCCATAACATTGAACCACAGCCGCTAAGGTGGCATCAAACTTAATTAATTGTACAATGCACCCTAAGATTCAATTGCTCTTATTGAAAATCATTTCAATACTAGACAGTGGTAACTAACTACAAACATGCCACACGAGTCTTGAGGATGGGTAATTTGGGAAGTTCCTGTCTCTTTCCTGGACCAGGAAACGGCACAAAAGAAAGTTACCCCACAGAGGTACTATCCTTGCAGCCTCCCCAAGCAGGGCCTGTGTCAACTGGGGGCTACCAACCAAGTCCTTCCTGAGCAGGCTAGCCATTCGCTGATGCTTGCAAAAGGACATCCAAAGCTCAAAACTCTTCAAACTGACATTTCCAAAAGAATCCCATTAAACAACAGAATAGCTTCTTTGTCTCCTTTGTCCTCTTTGGAACTTGCAGCTTAGTGTAAGGATGATTCCTGAAGATCATCCTGGATCAGACAATGTCAAGAGCACAGCCAAAGTTGGCAGAGGATCCATGTCTTTAGAGCCACCCTTCCAGATCCATTTAAGCCAGGCCTGGGCAAATTTGGGCCCTCCAGGTGTTTTGGACTTTTAACTCCCACCATTCCTAATAGTCTCAGGTCTTTTCCTTTTCCCCCTCAGCCACTTAAGCGAAAAAGGGAAAGAAAAGGAAAGGTCCTGAGGCTGTTAGGAATGGTGGGAGTTGAAGTCCAAAACACCTGGAGGGAGGGCCCAAGTTTGCCCAGGCCTGCTTTAAGCCTTTTTACTTAACAGCTCCCCAATTGATCGGACTTGGAAAATCAATAGGAGTAAGGCCCCATCCATACTGGCATATAATGCAGTTTGAAACTCAATTCTATGGTCACAGACTCATACAATGCAGATTAAAGTAAAGGTGTTCCGCTGACATTAAATATAGTTGTGCTCGACTCTGGAGGTTGGGTGCTCATCTCCATTTCTAAGCTGAAGAGCCAGCGTTGTCCGTAGACATCTCCAAGATCATGTGGCTGGCATGACTACATGTTGCACTGTTACATTCCTGCCAGAGTGGTACCTATTGATCTACTCACATTTGCGAATCAGGGGCTAACAGTGCGAGCTCACCCTGCTCCCTGGATTCGAACCTGCGACCTTTTGGTCAGCAAGTTCAGCAGCTCAGCGGTTTTACCCACTGCACCACCAATGCAAATCAATGCAAAGTCCCCACTGATTGAGGAGAGCCACTTGAGTTGGAATGAGTGATCTGTGCTGGAGTCTAATGTCTCCATTCTTCTTCCATCTTCAAATAGTTCTTGGTCCAACTTCCATGACAAGCCTGTGAGGGCTGCATCTATACCAGGCATGGGCAAATTTCGGTCCTCCTGGTGTTGTGGACTTCAACTCCCACAATTCCTGGCCTCAGGCCCTTTCCTTTTCCCCCTCAGCCACTTAAAGAGGCCAGGAACTGTGGGAGTTGAAGTCCAAAACACCTGGAGGACCGAAGCTTGCCCATGCTTGAGCTACCCTGTCGAAACAATACATTCTGATCCCACTTGAACTGTGATGGAATCTTGGGAGTTGTAGTTTGGAGAGACACCACCGCTCTTCTTTGGCTGAGACTTGGCAAAACTATAATTCCCAAGACCCCACTGCATGGAGCCACGGCAGTTCACGAATTCGACAGTGTGGAGGGAGAAAGGGAAGCGCGGCAGATGTTTGCTTTTTGCCTGGAGAGAAGAAGTTGGGTGGCGGCGGCGGCGCCTGAGCCTCGTGCCCGACTCCTTCCCCGGCTGGCTCGCGCTCTCTCTCTTTCTCTCTCTCTCTCTCTCTGCCCTTGGAAGGACTTACTCACCGAAGGCAGGAGCTTCCCCGGGACCCTGCGTCGGGGCGCTGTGCTTTCCCAGCCCTTCCAAGGCCACGCTTGCCTCTCGAGGGCCGGGCTCCCTCGTCACCTGGAGAGGAGAGGAGAGGAGAGGAGAGGAAAGGCGAGGAGGTCCTGCCTTGCCACCCTGCCAGCACCACAAGTCCCGCCGGCTGCAAGGAGGAGGCGACCGCTCCGAACAAGCCAAGCCTCCCAGGCTCCTCCTCTGGAGGCAGCCACTCTCGTGCACGCGGGCGCGCGCCCGGGCCCTGGAGGGCGGGGGACAAGGCGCTCCCTTCCCGTTGCCTTGGAGCTGAGCCCACCCCCCACCCCTTGAAAACTCGCCTCCCTCCAAACTCGCAAGGAAGGAGGAGGGACTTATGGCCCTCCAGATGTCCTTAAACTAACTACATCAGACCCAGCCAGCACAGCTAATGTTGAGGGACTGCTATACTTAAAAGTCCATTAACATGTGGAGGGCCACACTTCTGCTTTGCTATAGATCAGGCCTGGGCAAACCTGGGCCCTCCAGGTGGTTTGGACTTCAACTCCCACCATTCCTAACTGCCTCAGGCCCTTTTCCTTTTCCCCCTCAGCCGCTTAAGCGGGCCTGAAGCAGTTAGGAATGGTGGGAGTTGAAGTCCCAACCACCTGGAGGGCCCTAAGCGGCTGAGGGGGGAAAGGAAAAGGGCATGAAGCAGTTAGGAATGGTGGGAGTTGAAGTCCCAACCACCTGGAAGGCCCAGGTTTGCCCAGGCCTGTCTTAGGTACTTTCTAAAACATCATAACAGGACGACAGTTTCACCTATAAGAGTAGTAAATTATACGAAAGTATTTTTGTAATTCACAGATACACGTTTGTAACCCCTGAGCTAAATAAAATTGAAATCAAGAGGTTGTTTCACACTCTCATACTGAATAACAAGCACCTGAGGCATCCATAGTACTGTAGAAATAAAGACACTTCTCCCTGCTCTTGTAATATATAGTACCGCCAATCTCCGTGATCGCATTTCCTTCTATGAACCGGCGCGAACTCTAAGATCTTCCTGGAAGGCCCTCCTTTTGCTCCCACCACTGTCACAAGTACAGATTGTGGGAATGAGAGAGGGCTTTCTCGGTGGTGGCCCCCTGCCTCTAGAATGCCCTTCCAAGGGAAATAAGGCAGGCCCCTCTCCTCCATTCATAAGAGCTTGAAAACTAGGTGGTTTCAACAAGCCTTTGAGAATGACTAGTTCTAGCCCAGATCCAAACGTTGTTGAATATGGCCTTATACTTTCTACCTATTATCCAGGCCATCCCTCTAATAGGCCCTAGAAATGAACAACCACAGACCCGTACTTGCTATTGTTGTTAGCCTGTTATAGCACTGTACTTAATTCCCGGTCCCCTCATATTTTGAGTTTGCATTAGCCTCGGCCTGGCTTTTTAATTGCTCTGAACAGGCAGGATTATTTTTATATATGTGTGTGTAATTGTGATAATTTAATGCTTATGTTGTTTTGTTAATTTTGTTATGCTGTTTACTCTGTATGTTTTGGTGATGTGGCTTGGAAACCACCCTGAGCCCCCCTCGGGAAGATGGAACGGTATATAAATAAAGTTTTATTTATGTATTATTATAGGCATGGGCAAACTTTGGCCCTCCAGGTATGTTGGACTTCAACTCCCACCATTTCTAACAGCCTCAGCCTTTCCTTTTCCCCCTCAGCCGCTTAAGAGGCTAAGGGGGTAAAGGAAAGGGCCTGAGGCTATTAGGAATGGTGGGAGTTGAAGTCCAAAACACCTGGAGGGATGGCCCAAGTTTGCCCAGGCTTTCTAAAACAACATAACAAATATTAGAGCTACAGTAGAGTCTCACTTATCCAACATAAATGGGCTGGCAGAACACTGGACAAGAGAAAATGTTGGATAATAAGGAAATATTAAGGAAAAGCCTATTAAATGTCAAATTAAGTTATGATTTTACAAATTAAGCACCAAAACATCACATTACAACAAATTGACAGAAAAAGCATTTCAAAACACAGTAATGTTATGTAGTAAGTACTGTATTTAGCACCAAAATATCACAGCTGTGGATCCAGGTGGGAGACAGACTGCGTTGGACAATACAGAACATCGGATGAGCGAAAGTTGGATAAGAGAGACTCTACTGCATATCTAATGCTACATATATACACAATTGTCTCTAATATCAGATTGGAGTGCTATCAAGATCTGGGTGCTGCTAACATGAAACCTAACAAGATCTGGGTGCTGCTAACAGGAGGACAGTTTCACTTAGAAGAGTAGTAAATTATACGAAAGTATTTTTGTAATTCACAGATACATATTTGCAAGCCCTGAGCTAAACAAACTTGAAATCAAGATGTTGTTGCACACCCTCATACTGAATAACAGGCATTTCAGACCTCAATGTGTTGTCGAGGGTTTTCATGGCTGGAATCACTGGGTTGCTGTGAGTTTTATGGTCTGTATGGCTATATTCCAGAAGCATTCTCTCCTGATGTTTTGCCCACATCTATGGCAGGCATCCTCAGAGGTGGTGAGGTTTATTGCAAGCAAGTCAGGTGGGGTTTATATATCTGTGGAATGTCCAGGATGAGAGAAAGAACTCTTGTTTGCTTGAGGCACGTGTGAATGCTGCAATTAATCATCTTGTTTAGCACTGGATGGCCTTGCAGTTTCAAGGCTTGGCTGCTTCCTTCCTTTGGTGAGAGGTGATTAGCTGGCCCTTATTGTTTCTTGTCTGAATTTCCCCTGTTTTTGAGTTTGAGTGTTGAGTGTACACAGATAAGCCATTGAAATCCACAAGCATGTGGACAATTTCAACAGAAAGGAGGAAACCATGAAAATAAAGAAAATCTGGCTACCAATATTTTTTTAAAAAAACTATAAAATCAGGACAGTAAAAAACAACTCAAAAACAGAGAATTCCAGACAAGAAACAATCAGGGCCAGCTAACCATCCCCCAACAAAGGATTCCCCCAGGCAGGAAGCAGCCAAGCCTTAAAACTGCAAGACCATTCAATGCTAATCAAGATGATCAATAAGGTTTTAGTGGACCGCAATGGACTGATTTGGATGATGATTTGAACTGGTAAACTGTTTTAATGTATATTTATAACTGTTTTTAATGTATGCTAATTGTATTTTATCTTATGTTATTATATTATGTCAGTATTGAATAGTTGCCTGTTGGATGCCGTCCTGAGTCCCTATTTGGAGGTTGAGAAGGATGGGATATAAATGTTCTAAATAAATAAATAAATAAATAAATAAATAAGGGAATTATTCCCACTGAAGAGCAATTATTTGACTACATACACGATTTGTTTTCTTATCTGCTGTCCTACATTGCAGAGGCAATATTATGGCTTGTCTTTGGCTAGCAGAATTTCTGCTGGCTCTTACTAACTAGTTCTATGTTGGTGAAAAAATGACTCTCAATATACTTCCTACAATGACTCTGGCTCAACCAATAGTGTCACCATACTGTAACATCGTGTACCAGGTGGCCTAAGTTAACATTTCTCTTCAAAGGATATGATGTGTAGAAGCTCTGTACTATCACCACAAGCCTATGACATATTTTCATGGTTAATTTGGCTTATTCTGCCAGAATGGTCTTTTTTTGTTGTTGCTAATTTGTTCAGTTGCTTACGAGTCTTCGTGACCTCATGGACCAGCCTACGCCAGAGCTCCCTGTCGGCCTTCACCACCCCCAGCTCCTTCAAGGTCAAGTCAGTCACTTCAAGGATACCATCCATCTATCTTGTCCTTGGTCGGCCCCTCTTCCTTTTTCCTTCCATTTCCCCCCAGCATAATTGTCTTCTCTAATCTTTCCTGTCTTCACATGATGTGGTCAAAATACTTCATCTTTGCCTCTATAAGACCTATAAGAATAGTCTTATAACTTTTTTTAATTGTGTCAGAAGTGACTTGAGAAACTGCAAGTTGCTTCTGCTGTGAGAGAATTGACCATCTGCAAGGGCATTGCCCAGGGAACACAGGATGTTTTACCATCCTGTGGGAGGTATCTCTCATGTTCCCACATGGGAAGTTGGAGCTGACAGATGGGTGTTCACCCCATCTTGTAGATTCGAACCGTCAGCCTTCAGGTCAGCAGTTCAGCTGGAATAAGGGTTTAACTCACTGCACCACCGCAGCTCCTTATAACGGAACTTTTTTTTTTTGTTGTGTCAGGAGTGACTGCAAGTCACTTCTGAACTGAAAGAGATGTTAACCAGTAGTATGATCAATTCATGGTATGTAATATGTGTGTAAAATTGCACAACAAATATAACTGATATGATTCAAAAGGTAGCCAGTTTATGACTCGTTTCCTTGTTGTCAACCTTTAAGTACTTTCTAAATTCAATCAATCACTTCAGGTTCATTCTTACCCTGATGTTTTTGTGCCCCAAGACTAGATGTCACAGTTTCTCCAATGGTTCATGTTGTCCAGAAACAGGAAGACAATGTGTACATTCAGCTCAGTGATGCCAACGAAGTTCTATACTTTGACTTTAGAAGAGCTTAATCCAATGTCATGTTCAAAAACATACTGTTCTTCTCTGTTTGTTTAATGAATTATACATTAAAGAACACTTTCAATGAACACCCATTCAGGAGTTTCCAGCACTGTTACTTCATTTGTATACTTCATCCTGGATGTTCCCACATGACATTTCTAGCTACTCTGTGTACATTAATGTACGCACCTAGCCTTTACCTCACAGACATCCATCTCTGTACAGGAGCAAGGAGAGGAACTGTTTGTTTGTTGACTGAATACTCTCACTAACGTCTCTCCATCAAGTTTCAGACACAAAAGTGCAATAAGTAGCATTGTGTGGGATAAAATAATACCCTAATGGCAAATACTATGAATTATTAGGAACAGTTTTTACTCCACTTATTTTAAATAATTGAAAAAGGATAAGCAGTAAGGTGGAATCTAGAGACACCTTTCTCGAGATCACAGTTTTTGAAACTGCTTCCCTTATTAATGTAGTTCTCAATTAATTCTACAACAAATGTGGCTCTGTGGTACTAAAATAACAAACATCCAACTTATAAACAACTCTTAGTTAAGACAACAAGAATTAAGAAAAATCTGTCCCTCAGAAGGAAAATGCACTCCTGAGAGTTATCATGGGGAAAAAGTGTTTTCACTGATGTTTTACCACCAATCCTTGTTTCCACAACAAGCCATTTTTTTTCAAAATTCAATTATCAGAGGGACAGAAAGTGAGGTGAAATCTTCTGAACCTGGGCACAGACAGCAAAACAAACACCACAGGAGTGTTAATACAGAACCTATCTTGTTCATAACTCGGGGACTATTTCTACTGTGTTTAATATGGATTTCTCACAGATAAGTGTTCATAGGACCGTAGTTTCAGGTAGCACCAGGGGCGGCTCAACCCATTACGCAAAGTAAGCATTCGCAGTATAGTTGATTTTGCCCAGGGGCACTCTTGAGGCGCTCTTGGGGGAAAATAGACCTTGACATATGCAAGTTGTAGTTACTGGGATGTATAGTTCACCTAAAATCAAAGAGCATTCTGAACTCCACCCATGATGGAATTGAACCAAAGATGGCACACAGAACTCCCATGACAAACAGAAAATATATATCAATGATTGGTTGGGGGGGGGGGGACCAAAATACTGTTTGCTTACCGTTGAAAATTACCTAGGGCTGCCTCTGGGTAGCACTAAAACTATTTCCCATTTATTTGGTGATAATATCTCATTACTCAAAGTTGGACTTGTTTCTGAATAGACATGGAAAAATATTCACTCAACCTACCAGAGCAGATATGCTCAAAACCCACCCGAAAAAGCTAGTTTTTTCTTGGCATTGGCTCGAGTTGTAGTGGCATACCTTGAATTTCATCAGAAGCACAAATGACAGGAAATGTGTTTGCATTACAGAGGATCCGCTCCTTTGGTTCCTTGAGATGAGGTGGCAAATGTCACCCTCACACTCAAGGCAAAGTGCACAGCAACCAGAGGGAATCAAGTTATTTTAGCACAGGAAGCAGAAAATCCTATAATTCCCTACTGACAAAAAATATAGTCGCAGATAGTTCCTCACACTAAAACTCTGCTGCCCCGTGCACCATACTCTGAAAAGGCAGTGAAAATTTGCTCCATCTTGTTATCTGGGAAATCATTGCAGACGCCATCCTTTTGTTAGGAGTGGGCTCAGTTTTATGCCCGGCTCTGCAGCTGCTGGGGACTCAAAGACCTGTTGAATAAATGCCTTACAAGGCATTGAAAGAGAAAAATTTGCATGAAGCAAAATAGATGTGAGCTTTGTCACACATTTATGGGGCTTGTATAATAGGCAGGCATGGTTTCAGTGTAGTGCATCAGGAAAATGAAGTGATCCTATGATAAGCTTGTTTAGTTCGTGACCCACTTAGCCAACTACAATTTGCTATCAACGTTTTGTGCCCCTCTAGATGCCTGACAATCTTTGTTTCTACAGTCTTGGGTTTTCAAATATTGCAGGTGGCTGAAATTTACACTGTGCTCACAAACTGTGCAAACAACAGTGCAAACTATTTTCTAGGGTTGTGCAATCCAGGTAAACCTTGACCCGTTTCATGTCCCCGCTTTCGGTGGGGGTACCAACCCATTTTTTGGGAGGCTTTCGAACTCAAGAGGGCAGGTATCTGTTTTCGCTCTGGGGTGCTGAAAGATCCTTTTTCTATTGGCCCATTATTGGGGGGGGGGGGGCTTCCCAGGCTCTCCTTCCTGTCATAGTCATTTAAATGGTTTCTACTCTAGAAGAGAGGTGCTCAGCTGCAGGCAGGTGTGAGTGGTTCTTGGGTTTGCATGCCGCACACTCACTCTCCAAGGCAAGGAAGAAAGTTCTGTTTCTTACTCTAGAGGAGATGCTTGGCTGCAGGCAGGCACATGTACTTTCTGGGCCTGTATGCTACACATACACATTCTTTCCAAAGCAAGGAGGCTGCTCACGAAAAGCAGGCAAGGAATCGGGGTTGGCTCCTGCTTACTTTCATGTCGAGCCGATTTTCATACCGGGCGTTAGCTTCCCGTTACATGCTCTCGAAGGTAACAAAAGAACAGATGTAACAAAGGGAAACGGATCCAAGCACAACTCTAGTATTTTCTGTGTGCATGAATTCATGTGTGCCTGCACACAGAGTGGAACAGGAACAGATGTACCATTTTATAATAAAATGTTACATGTCTTCATTTTTCTAAGTATGAGATGAAAATCAAAGTTAACTACAATCTCCCACTATAGATGTATGGAATAGGTGGGATTTTTTCAAAGGCCATGGATCACATGTTTCATGCATCCTCACAAACACATCTATAAAAACAAAACAGTATGCTAACACTCAACAATTCCTTTGAAAATTAAGTCTGGAAGTCCAGGTAGCCAAGGGGTTAACAAGCAACACTTTCTGTATAAATAGTTATTACACAGTTTAGCCCCATCTAAACTGCCATATAATACAGTTTCATAATGCATTTAAATTGCATTGTTGTTGTTGTTGTTGTTATATTTATTTATATCCCACTCTATCTCTCCCAAAGGAGCCTCAAAGTGACTTAACATAAAAGCACTAGCATACAATTTAAAATATACAAATATGCAATCATTAAACAGAATTAATTATAAACAGTATTTAAACATTCACAGTTAAAATCCATTAAAGCATATTCAAAGTTTTAAACCACAGCACCCTTGACTTGATATTAAAAACCTTCATCTTTAAAAGCCTGTCCGAATAAAAAGATTTCAGCACTGTATGGCAGTGTAGATGGAGCCTTTGTAACATGAGTAGGACCACAGTCTGCTTGCTCACTCCATTTCTGTCACTTTCAGTCACTCACTATCAAATATATACAGTTAAGATCCCAAATGGAAATCAGGCCAACAAAGGAGGTTCCTGGTAAAAAGAGAATTAAAAGAGAGGCTGTTTCTCATTACTGGTTTAACTTATTGGATAAATTTGCTTGGACCAGCTTTTCCTTGTATCCCCCAGCTGATAGAGCCCATGATGGTGGCAAATTCATGAAAATCAATGTGAAAGAGACCAGTAGAAAGAACAAAAAAGTTGCAGACATTGAATAGGAGTGATGAAAGATGCCTTATGTTCTTCATTGCCGGATTTTAGAGAAGATAAATGCCTGGAAATTACCAAATCGTTCTGTTTTGTGAGCACTGAAGTGTAGAGCAAAACATAACCTCTGCTGCTGGATTAGATTAGTATGTCTTTCCTCTTTCTATGACATAATCATGCATGTATGTTTTCATCTTGCTAAACCACTCCTGCCGCTGTGTTGTGTTGAGGGCAAGTCTGTCTCTCCATTTGAATATCTTGGTCTTCAACATAACCACTAAATGATCTAATTTCAATTGAGCCTTTATCAAAAATGTTTCTGGCTGTCACCCCCTCTTGTCTTTTCTTCCACTGTATTATGTGTGTGATTTAGCCATACCACTAAACTGGTGTCCTACATTCTTTGAAAATTACTTGACAGGACAAAAACATTATTATTGTTTCAGTTTTTTCTTTTGCTTTGCAATCATGCCAAAAGTATGAATAGTTGTTAAAAGCTCCTGGATTTGTGCATGGCTGCCATGTGCTATGCCACTGAACTGCAGATGATGGCTTTGTAACAAAAGGCTTCAGGTCCTGCCCATAAATGACTGATATTTAGATTCTCCTCGACAGGAAGGTGTATATGAAGTTTTTTTGTTCAAATGGAAACCCCAGGTTTTCTAGGACTTTGGCACAATCTTGTTCTGTGGTTATTTCTTATGATCCTGTAGGTGGTTTCTTGATCATAATATCCTGGCATGAGCTTTGGTCCAACTTTTAGCAGGTAAATAATACATTTCCTAATTTATTCTTTGCTTCTCATTCATTGTTTGTCCTGAATTGTCCATTCATTGTTTGTCCAGAAATAGCGGCATGGAGGAGGGGAGGTGTTCCACTAGCCGAGGGGCCCCCATAGAGGTCGTGGTGGGAAGGAGGAGATGCGGGAAAAGGAGACCTCAAATTCGGCCAAATTCGGACCACTTATCTATAATCAAAATTCCAAATCGGTCTCCTAAGGTAAATTGGTGTAACCAGGTGAGCGGACCCTCCGGTCTGAAGGTGGTGCTGTTGAACGCCAGATCTGTCAACGGAAAAACGACCTGGATCCAGGACTTAATCCTGGACGAACGGGCAGATCTGGCGTGCATCACGGAGACCTGGTTGGATGAAGCTGGAGGAGTACAGGGTGGCGGTGTGGAGGAGTTGTCCATCTCTCCGTTGCCATGGACCGACCACTTCCTGATCAGATTTAGGCTCACTGCGCCCCCTAACCTCTGCAAAGGTGGAGGACCCATTAAGATGGTCCGCCCCAGGAGACTGATGGATCCGAATGGCTTCCTGACGGCTCTTGGGGATTTTCCCGCCACCTCGGTAGGTGACCATGTCGAAGCCTTGGTGGCTCTCTGGAATGGGGAGATGACCAGGGCTATTGACATGATTGCTCCGGAACGTCCCCTCTCAAGTAGCCGAGCTAAACCAGCCCCTTGGTTTACTGAGGAGCTGGCAGCTATGAAGCGAAGGAAGAGGGAACTAGAGAGCGTGTGGCGTTCGGAACCGAGCGAGTCAAACCGAGCACGGTTTGTGTCCTTTCTTAGGGCATATGCCGCGGCAATAAAGACCGCAAAGAAAACTTTCTTTGCGGCCACTATTGCGTCTGCAAAGAACCGTCCGGCGGAGCTGTTTCGGATTGTCAGAGGTCTTTTAACTCCCGCCTCTGCAGGTGGGAGCCCTGACAATTCGGTCGCGCGCTGTGAAGCATTTGCTCGGTTCTTCGCAGACAAAGTCGCCTTGATCCGTTCTGGGCTGGACGCCGCGTTAGATGCAGACTCTGTGGATGTAACGAGAGCACCTGCTTGTCCTATTTTGTTGGATTCTTTTCAGTTTGTGAAACCCGAGGATGTGGACAAGATACTTGGAGGAATGAGGCCCACCACGTCCATCCTAGACCCCTGCCCATCCTGGCTTCTGAGAGAGGCCAGAGGGGGATTGGCCGAGTGGGTAACAGTGGTGGTGAATGCCTCCCTTCGGGAAGGCAAGATTCCAGCGAGCCTAAAACAGGCTATTATAAAGCCGCTGTTGAAGAAGCCATCACTGGACCCCACTAAATTGGACAACTTTCGGCCTGTTTCCAATCTCCCCTTTTTGGGCAAAGTCATGGAAAGCGTGGTGGCCTCACAACTCCAGGTATTCTTGAGAGACACGGATTATCTGGATCCGGCACAGTCTGGTTTCAGACCGGGGCATGGTACCGAGATGGTCTTGGTCGCCTTAGTGGATGATCTGCGCCGGGAGCTAGACAGGGGGAGTGTGTCCCTGTTGGTGCTCCTGGACCTCTCAGCGGCCTTCGATACCGTCGACCACGGTATCCTTCTGGGGCGCCTTGCGGAAATGGGTCTTGGAGGCATTGCTTTGCGGTGGCTCCGGTCATTTCTGGAGGGTCGCACCCAGAAGGTGTCATTGGGGGACTCCTGTTCCGCACCACAACCTTTGACTTGTGGGGTGCCACAGGGTTCCATACTGTCCCCCATGCTGTTTAACATCTACATGAAGCCGCTGGGTGAGATCATCCGGAGTTTCGGGGTGCGGTGTCATCTGTACGCAGATGATGTCCAACTCTGTCACTCCTTCCCACCTGCTACTAAGGAGGCTGTCGAGGTCCTGAACCGGTGCCTGGCCGCTGTAACGGTCTGGATGAGGGCGAACAAACTGAAACTAAATCCAGACAAGACAGAGGTACTCCTGGTCAGTCGCAAGGCCGAACGGGATATAGGGTTACAGCCTGTGCTGGACGGGGTCGCACTCCCCTTGAAGGCGCAGGTTCGCAGCTTGGGTGTGACCCTGGACTCATCGTTGAGCCTGGACCCCCAGGTGTCAGCGGTGACCAGGGGAGCATTTGCACAGCTCAGGCTCGTGCGCCAGCTGTGCCCGTATCTCGGGAAGTCTGACTTGGCCACGGTGGTACACGCTCTTGTCATATCCCGCCTGGATTACTGCAACGCTCTCTACGTGGGGCTGCCCTTGAAGACGGCCCGGAAGCTTCAGCTGGTCCAGCGTGCGGCAGCCATGTTACTAACTGGAGCGGGTAGCAGGGAGCACACAACGCCCTTGTTGTCCCAGCTTCACTGGCTGCCGATTTGCTACCGGACCCAATTCAAGGTGCTGGTCTTGGCCTACAAAGCCCTAAACGGTTCCGGCCCAAAATACCTTTCTGACCGCATCTTGGCCTACGAGCCCACGAGGACCTTGAGATCGTCTGGGGAGGCCCTTCTCTCGATCCCGCCTGCATCACAGGCACGGCTGGCGGGGACGAGGGAGAGGGCCTTCTCGGTGGTGGCCCCCCGGCTGTGGAACACTCTCCCGGCACACATCAGACAGGCGCCCTCCCTCATGTCCTTTCGAAAAAGCCTTAAGACCTGGCTGTTCGAGAGGGCATTTAATTAAGTGCTAAGCAACAACATTACGGTAATGAGAACTGGAATGGTATAAGGAAAATGAGACTGGCTATGATTCTACTAAGAGACGAAGCGGATTTTTATGTAGTTTGTATTTGTTGTATAGTCATATGTTGTTGATACTGGCCTCTGTTACTGTCTTTTTATGTGTACTGTACACCGCCATGAGTCGCCCGTAAGGGCTGAGAATGGCGGTCAATAAGTGCATCTAATAAATAAATAATAAATAATGAATATAATCGGGCCCAATGATCTTTGGTTCCATATTCCCGATTGACTACAGATGGGCGATCAATGGTCCAGCTTTCATAAAAATATAATCATATCATTTAGTGAGGTACTGGAATTAGTTGTATCTATCTAGATAGAGTATGGAGTTTGCCTGAGTTTTCTGTTCCTGTTGGAAAGGCTCAATACATGACTAATTTAGCTTTTTTCCTGGCATGTACCATAAACATCCCATTCCTTAGTGTCAGAAACTAACCTTTAAACACACGTATTCTTAACAAGTAAAGAAGATGGCACAATTCCTTGTACCAGAAACTTTCAGCTTGAATAGCCTCTGAGTGTAGCATGAATTAAAAGAAATACTAGCTTTATGCTAGTAAGTTTACTCCTTTGGGCTATGGGAAAGTCAGGTGGCAGAGCTTGTAAATGATGAACAGCATAAACACAACTCTGAAAGATAGTTTTGCCATTGCAACCACAATGGGGTGCATCACAAGGCCTGTGTCTTTCAAAGAGTTCCAATAGTTGAGCAATTTCTAAGGACTTTCTACAAAGAAGCTCAACACTGTTTTCTGATAACAAGGCGAAGACTTTTGTGACAGATGCTTGAAAGTCTAGATAAAGAACTTTCTGAAAGAATGGCACCAATAGAGAAGTTATCCCCCTTTCCAGGGATGTAGAGATAGGAAGGCAATCTCAATTGATCAAAACCTTGCTAAAAGTATGAGGGAGTAAAATAGAGGAAGAAACATCTGCTCTATGAACCAATAAAAGTAATTTCAGCAGCTGTATTAGAAGTAGTAAATCCATTTCTCATGTCTCTGCAGAAGCAGCTTGAAAGAAAGTTCTGAAAAAAACCACAACAAGCCCTTCAAATACACAAAACACACCAGATCCTGTTAATCTTAGAAGCTAAGCAAGGTTGACCCTGGTTAGTATTTGGATGGGGGACCATCTACGAATACCACGTGCCCTGTGCTGTATTTTAGAGGGGAAAACTGGCAAAATCACTTCTGAGTATTTCTTGCCTATAGAACCTCTATGACATTTGTGAAGTCTCCATATGTTGACTGGTGACATGAAAGCATATACACACGTCGAGGAGAAGGTATGTATAGTAAGTCAATTGAAGGCACCAAGGTGACACTATATAATTTAGATACTTTCTGGAAATGGTAAACTATCCAAGTTAATATGTGCAAAATATTTCAACAGAAGAACTGAATTGTTAAATACAACACTAATAATCATTATATTGTTTCTGAGGACTCGAGCAAGAAGCAATCTTCAGCACTGTACTTGTTCTATGATGCCGACAAACCTATAAACATTAGCATTGATTCAGCAGCTACATTCTGGAGAAAATTCAACTGTAATGGTGTCGTTCACAATAAATGGAAGTTGCAATCTGGAAGTTGTACCAAAGGAAAAAAAAGAGTGTTCTTTTTAGCTTTTTTAAAGACAATGTTACAGTTATATATGTGCCATCTTAGACTCTTCAGGAATCCCTGGTGATCTATATTTTAAGAAAATGAGGAATAACAATTATTATTATGAAGACTTCTAATCAAAATAAGGAGACCTGGTTTGATAGTCAAAAGTGCTCCAGTAAAAAGGTTTGCTTTAGCAGACACCGTTCCTGAGAGCCCATAGCCCAAACAAGATGCACACGGGCAAGAGGAGAACCGTTTAGCTTTTGTAATATTTAGAACTCTTACATGATAATAAATTAGCATCGCCTAAAGATATTGGCTGTGATTCAGAGATGATTAGAAAGTACTTCATCTGTGGACAACTAAATGAATGTAATGGCTTATTAACCAAAGAGAGTCATGTTGTTGTACCACAGTCTATGAAGAATGAAGTTCCAATTTCTACCCACCCATCAGATAATCAAATGCCATGAGTAAAACATGAGTAAGCATCAGGAAGTTGATAGAACTGGGAATGATTAAAGAATGAGCTCTTATCTTGTGACTACACCAAAAGGAAAAGATTAAGGAATCTTTAACCATCGCTTACCTAGTAGACCTTGAAAAAGGTGAGCAGCTAACCTTTGTGAAATACACAGTATTTGGCTGGCACAGATAATCTAGATATATTGAGGAACTGACCTTATAATCCATAATATAATTGTAGAACTTTGCCTTTATTTTGGAATATCAAGAGCAAGCCATGGATGACAATACAAGCAGCCCTTTGTATCCATGGATCCTGCACCCACTGATTCAATCATCCACGGCTTGAAAAATTGTATATTTTTAAAGAAATTAAAAGAAAACCCTTTGGTCTGCAATTTTATATAAGTCACCATTTTACTATCCCATTGTATATAATGGGACTTGAATAGATAAAGACTTGTAGAACTATAAATGAGAAGAACTCCAAATCTAAACCAAGAGCATAATCTAAAGTGGTCTGTTTGGGGGAAATGGTTACTGCTTCAGATGTTAATTTATAAGTAATATGTCAGCTTTCAAATAGCTGGTACAGTTTGGTTTAAGAACAATCAGATTTAGAACCAGAAGCAAGTACTCGATGAAAAGAATACATGGAACACTTCAGCAAATATACAAAGGAAAAAATTAATGCCCGTGTTTTGGTCTTCCGAATCCTGAAAGGTCTTCCTAACACAGTAAACTACAAGCATCTGATACAAGTACCTAAAACTACCTGTAGGAGAAAGAGAGCTATTACTGCTCAAATATTATCACGAGCTCTGGTTGTATTGTTCAGAAGCTTTGGAAATAGTACACCACCCCAGAGGCCCTGCAGACTTTAAGGAGATAAATAAATGCTTTGAATAAATAACAATAAATTAACCAATAAGAATTAGAGATAAGTGACTGGATTATAATTGGCTGTTTAGGTATTGGGATATTTTTTAGTAAACATGCCAGTTCTGCTCATTTCATCTTCATGTATAAAGAGTTATAAAATATTGACTTTACGACAGAATACTGAATTCAGGGAATGACAAGTGACAACAACAACAAATAATTTGATTTGCTACCTGCCTGTCATCATGACTCCAGGTGAAGAGTAACATAGTTAAAATACATAGATAAAGAACCTAAAATATGTATATGTATTAAAAATATTGAATATAAAGATTAAAATACCAATACCAATAAAATGCCAGAAGAAAGAGGTCTTTAACTGTGTTTTAAATTCTGACAGCTTGTTTAGCTGTTGAATCTCTTCTGGCAGGCTATTCCACAGTCAAGAACCTCTGATGGTTTGGATATAGAGAGGGTCTCTCTCCTTCAGACAAATGTTATAAATTAATGCCCTCAATGTCATGTGTTGGGTTTCATCCCTGACTGCACAAGTCTCCAGCCCTCAATGAGTAGTTACCCTAGATAGATTAGAGTAGGGGATTCCTTCCCCAAATTCCCTATTTATGCCTATCTCAAAAAGGGGCTTAGAAGGGGCATTGTCTTACTCCTCCTGTATGCCACTATCTCCTCCCTTTTTGAATACCTAGCAATATGCTATCTTGAAGGATGTAATTTCCTCTTTTAAAGGTATTTTTATTGCCCTGGGTGGGCCATGCGGCCTACTTCCATTTTGGCATCTCTCTCTCTTGTCTTTGTTCTCCTTGAGTGAGGACGCATCTTGCCATTCTCCAGGCAAGATGTAATTCCATGGATACTATTTTGTTATTTTTCCCTTTTTCCTTTCTTTAGAAAATAGCTCAGTGAAGCTACTTAGCTCCAAGAGTCTTTTCTATCCAGAATGGATTTCTTTTGACTTTAATAAACATATTATTTTTAGAACCGATGAAGTTGTGGCTCTACAATCCTCTCCCATCCTGCTGAATGGAAACTAATCCTTGCTCTCTGCACATAAGCTTCTGCTAGTTATGAATTGTGCTTCTAGCACTCCGCTATATTTTTGTGGAATCACCCCCAAGTGAGGGTTATTTTTGAGCCTAACAGTTCTTGATTCCTAACATCAGGAAATCAAAGGAAGGCACTACACCCATCTATAGCTGATGGCCTGAAAGCACCCGCAAAGTACTTGATTCACTACAGAAGCTGCCTTGCCTAAAAATCATGATGGTTTTGAGCCTGTGGTAGACCAGCTAAAACTCTTTATATACTGCTGTAAATCAGCATAATTTTGTCTGAAATCCACCAGTTTTACAATGGATATCCTCAAAAATTAAGACATGATACTATTAAGGACCTCAGCACATTGATGAGCCCCAGCATTGCAATTTGCGTGCCTCCGTGGTGAATCGACAAGACAGTGGGGTAATCCCAGTGCCCGCCTCACCCGCAGCGCTTCCCCACCACACATGAGGAAACATCACTGCGCAGCTCCCCCCCCCCCCCACACACACACACACTGGCCCCATTGTTCCTTATGGAACCCAGGAAGCATCCCATATTCTGGGTGCAGCATCGTAGGATACTTGCACCACAGTTGTGCTATGGAGTCTTTGCCAGAAGTGACTGTGCATTGTGTGATGGGTGGTGTGGAGCTCCGTAGATCAGCTATGACACTTGCAGTAACCCATGCGATGAAATCATAAGAAAAACAAAACATGTGACATGGTTGAGTCCCAGACTTCATTCCAAACTGGAGGCAATCTAGTTGCAGCAAAGCCACTGGAATGTTATACCAGAATCTCTAAATGCTTCATTGTATTCCCTAAACAGAACCACAATCACAACAGGAAAACTTCCTGGGAGATACACATCACCAGGCAATAGCTTCCTCTTTTGATTGACATTGCCCAATTTATTCAATCTGTAGTATGCTACCCAAGAAATAGGGGATCATAATGCTGCTACTTGTATCCTGTCACTGCTTAAGTTCTTTTCCCCGCAATATCCCAGACAACACAAGCAAAGATTCCATCCTAAAAGCACTATCCATTCAGATGCAGGGAATGTATGTTGCCAGAAGCAATGCGATTATCAGGATGTCCTTATCCCTTTGGCCTTACCATCCTCCTGCAGGGATGATAAATTTATTGTCATGCAGTCAACGGAAGGAAATACAAATGTTCAAATCTTGCACAATAAGTTCAGTTTAGCAATGACAATTCTTTAAATGAATTTAAAGCAAGGATGGTCTTCAGGAAATCCATGAGGATGGAACTGTAATGTGTATCCACACCCCACTGGACACATTCTTGTGAAAGGAAAGCAGTATCATTTTCCCCAATAAATAAAATAGAGTCCAAGGATGGAGAAACTGAACTCTCAAGGTCATTCCTATCTGTGATTTGTAACTATATTGAGAATGAACAATACACAGTGGTGGAATAGGTGTGTGTGTGTTTCCTTCTGGGATGTATTTCAGCAAAAGAGCATAGTATTGGTTTTAGAAAACTTAGCTAAACAATTAATTTATGAGGAACAATTATCATGCCAGAGTTACACTTCAAGCAGTAAGATATGCTAAGGTAAAGGTAAAGGTTTTCCCCTGACATTAAGTCCAGTCATGTCGGACTCTGGGGGTGGGTGCTCATCTCCATTTCTAAGCCAAAGAGCTGGCGTTGTCCTTAGAAAATTCCAAGATAGTGTAGCCGGCATGACTGAACCATTACCTTCCCGCAGAAATGGTACCAATTGATCTACTCACATTTGCATGTTGTCAAAATGCTAGGTTGGCAGAATCTGGGGCTAAGAATAGATTATTCATGTATTTTTGATCAATGTTGAGCTTGGTTAATAATTTAGTGTATGTTTATTTAGGATAGTCACAAATCTTGTCTTATGTGTTAAAAAAAACCCCTAAGTGCACTGATTTTCAGTATTTCACACAAAGTTTCACTTTCCACAGTTGGCAAGAATATTGCCTTTCAGAGAGAAGATTGCATGGAACACAAGGATAATCCATGAGCAACACAGGTCAAGTGCACGTTCTTGCTGAGTTTTAGTATCTGATTTATCTTATTTAAAAAGCAATAATAATATAGCAGATGAGGAGAAAAACTGCTACCCGAGACCTCTGATGGCCACCGAGGCTCGAAGTAGGCAATATTGGGCTAGTTGAGAAAGAGTACCTTATATGAGGCACTTCTGATGCAAATTGAAGTATGCTTCCATACCTCTTAAGCATTTTCTCAAAATCCCAATTTAGCAGATTCAATATATCCTTTGTGGTTGTTCTCTATAACACGATACAAACAGAGCATTCTTTTCCATTAGCTTTTCTTCACAGTTATTTTTCTACTCTGTCACCATCTGAATATTACAGGAAAGTAAACAAACAAAAAACCCCATAGTGTTATTTATAAATGTGACTGTCACAGTGTTCCGTACATATGTTCCTTACTGCTCACATCAGTTTGGGTTCTCTGTGCTCAATATTTTCCCTCTCAACAGGTAGGATGGAAAATTGAGCTCTCTGTTTGCCTTGCAACCACACAGAGAACCTTTCTGAATAGTCACATGGTTGCTGACTCTCAATGAGGAGACTGATCATAGGATGTGCTTCTGGCACTTTGTATCATGAAAAGCATCTGTAAATATCTAAGAGTGAGTGTGGAATGATTCATGGTCACACTTGCACTTTTCCTGCATAATGACTTGTGGCCTAAAAATACCAAAACAGAACATCCTTTGTATTCATTAGGGACAGCTTAGTCAAGTTAGGTGTGAAAATAAGCTGGATCAGAGCCAGTGTTATATTCTAGAGCTGCTTATTCTTGGATTTTTCTGTAATGTTTCTGCTCCATATAAATTCATTTTTTTGTTTGCTTGGTTTTTCAGAGGATGCCAGTCATATAGTTAATACCAATCACACCTTGATTACTTTGGTGACTAATGCTGTTAAAACTGCTCATCTTGTTTCATTGATTTGCGAAGCTGTATTGAAACAAGTGCAACTGACTGACTGATATTATTTAATTTACATGCCTATTTTTGCATGTGAAAGATATTACCGTATTTTCCAGCATATAAGACGACTAGGCCTATAAGATGACCCCCAACTTTTCCAGTTAAAATAGAGTTTGGGATATACTCACTGTATAAGACTACCCCTCTTCTGACACACACCAAATAAAAAATTAAAAAACATCAGATTTGATTTCAATGTGGTAATTTTCCTATTGCTGTACCTCCTTTTCTGCCTCTCAGATCTCACACATGCACGCCTGCACCACTTCACTGCTGTCCTCAGGGGCGAGATCTGAGGCAGAGAAGGAGGTATGGTAATAGGATGCAAGGGCAGGCCAGACGGGTGAAAGAGATGTGTTTTTCTGGGTACAGCGCTGCTCTATCTCTTTTTTCCATATCACGGGCAATCCTGGATGCCTGCAGCTTGCTCTGCCCTTCACTTACACCTTCCCAGTGAGGTGCCCTCTCACCTCGTCATCGGGACCGTGTTAAGTCACTTCTTTCCACGAATCCCGGTAGTGGATTTTCTTCTACCGTACAGTGCCACCCTTGCTGCTTTCATACGGTTGCAGCACATGGCGGGGATGCGGCCACAGCCATTTTTGAGCCCACCACCACCATATGCGGCGACTGCAAATTCTCCAGTCCGGCTCGGAAGTTTCAGCACCCGCCCTATAAGATAACTTCCAACTTTTGAGAAGATTTTCCTGAGTTGAAGTCCAAAGATCATCAGTACAATTAGGAGCCCCCGGTGGTGCAGTGGGTTAAACCCCTGTGCCGGCAGAACTGAAGACCGACAGGTTGCAGGTTCGAATCCGGGGAGAGGCGGATGAGCTTCCTCTATCAGCTCCAGCTCCTCATGCAGGGACATGAGAGAAGCCCTCCCACAAGGATGATAAAACATCAATTCATCTGGGCGCCCCTGGGCAACGTCCTTGTAGACGGCCAATTCTCTCACACCAGAAGCGACTTGCAGTTTCTCAAGTCGCTCCTGACACGACCAAAAAAAAATATCAGTACAATTCAAATTTATTTGCCTTTTTGGAAGGTTTTCAGTTAATTTCCTAATTCGAGTTCATTAACTGGGGAGTGATTTTCATCATTGGCTATGATTTTTCTCTTTCAGGAAAATCTCTTTTATAGTTACTGATCTGGTCCCTACTTGCCCCCATACTGAAAATTATCTTGTCATGAATGAATCAATGTTTTTTTCAGTTTCCTCACCTGATCATTCATAATTCTATCTTATCCCATTTCTGTGCCAATTTGTGTTCTTTGTAATCATTTAAGAGTTTGTATAATTGTAAAAAAGACACAATGTTTATATGTTTATCTTTAAAAGGCAAAATTATAATCAATTTTAAGCCATTTTTAACTGTTGTTAATTTTACCCATCTGTGTGCCCAAGCAACGGGTTGTTCTTAATTCTCATTGCTTGTATACCTTGAGCCTGAAACATGCCAGCACCTTTTGTAGCTTTTTACCCTTGTTTTTAGCCAACACGTATTTTAAGCAGCTTTTAATGTTTGCAAATTTTATCCACTGGATGTTCTTAATCTCATTATTTGTATAACTTGTATGCTACAGTGTAATAAGGGTCTCTGTACCATAATAAAATGCATTTATCTAATCATATACGTGCTATCCATAAACATATTTAAAAGATTAGAACTTCATTTCAAAATTAAGCAAAGGTGAAAACCAAAGGAAACTTGATTCCAATCCCAGTATTAGCCCAATAATCTTTATAGAGGCATCATATGAGAGAGAACACAAGAAAGCAAGGAATACTCAGAAGATGGGCATGTTGACTTAACAAGGAAATGCTGCAGAAATTTTAAAGAAGCAATGGTACTGTCTCAGCCAGACTTACCTTGCAGGAGTGGGGTAAGGACAAAAACACACAATATACTGCCCTAAGTGTTTTGAAGGAAGGAAATAGTATTAATGTGTCACTTAACATTAATGTTTACCTTTTCCCGGTTTTCTTTACTTTGCAGCTACGTTTTATAAAACACATTTTCCTCAGAACTACATCTTTCCATCTTTCCCATACTCTTGAATATCTTTGATTTTCCTCCCTGTTCCCCACAGCTTATTATCAAAACTTCGAAAACCACGAAGAGCTGAATAATACTATTGTTTTTAGGATGCTGTGCACAGCCAGACTGGGGTGTCGAGAACACTCTGCCTTCCTTCGAAGCTTCACACATTGTCATTGTGCCTGCTTCACACATCCCTCCTTTGCATCCCACACCCCTTGCTGAGAGAGGAGCAGTGGTGAAAAAGACGACACTTCATGAATAGAAAAACCCGAAGACGAAGACAGATGCGGGGTGATTGTGTTTTCTCCCCCACGCATTTCTGAAATGTCAGTCATTGGATTCACACTTCACTTAGAATCAAAGAGGCACAATGCCTAATGGGCAGCAACCTTCCCAATTGCTATTAGGCTAATTGCTTAGCTAAGACAGCTGGACAACTGTTGGGCAGAACCTCCACCCTATTGCCACGTGCACCGCTTTGGGGGAGAGGAGTGAAGAAAGCATGCCTTTCTCCCTCCCTTAGACAATTAAGATTTTCTAAAAGCTGTACACAGCCAAAATATCAAATCCCACTAGATGAATCATACATTATCTTCAAGGGCAAGTAAAACCACACAGATCTCCACCAAGGATAAATTCTGTAAGAAAAGTATTATATTTCTCTTTCTTGAAAGAACTGTGCGATAGCAACCTCTCTATATAGCAGTCTAACAACACATTTTTTAAATATGCCCTTATCACACCAATCATCATCATCATCATCATCATCATCATCATCTTTATTTGTATAGCAACCCATCTCCTGGAGTGGACTCAGAGTGGCTCACAACAATGTTAACAGTGCAAACAATAAATAGCAATGGAACTAACAATCAATTTAAAATTAGATCAGCAAAAATAACAATACAAATGGGAGCTTCAGTGTGTGAGCCACTGATCTCGTTTGCGTTGCGGGTTGATGTTTCTGTGAAGATATATTGAAACCCCACTGAGTATTATAACCAAAAGCAAAAATCCATAATAATTTCAGGTAAACTGGAAACTAGTATTTTCAAGTCATGTGTTGGATGATGTTTTGGTATTGTAAGCACACATCCAAAGCTGATCTTATACAGCCATCATATCCTTCGTTAGTTTCCCACTAAAATACATTTGTAAATTCACTGGTACTTAATTCAATTTGCAATGTAACAGCATAATCCAACAGATAAGTGTGCTCAAGCCAAAGCAATCAAATAAGTGGCTTTAAACTAGAGATGATGATCTTTGGACTTCAACTCCCAGAAGCCCCAGTGGACATTAATTAGAAAATTATGGGTGGTATTGTCCAATAATTTGGAGGGACTTTAAAAGTGCATGCATGTCTACTCAGAAGGAAGCCACACTAAGTTTAATGGGATTTTCTTTAATCAGATACTAAAATAAATAAATAAATAAACTTTGTTTTTATCCCACTCCCTCTCCCCAGAGGGACTCAGAGCAGCTCACAACAATATCTTATCCCTCTGTCCTCCAGATGTTTTGATTTCAAATCATAGAAGGCCGTCATTGCTGATAGTAAGGAACTATGGGAGTTGTAGTCCAAAACACCATAAGGCCAAAAGAACCTACCACTTGTTTATCAGAACCTTAAAGTAAACAAACAAGGCTTTCCTAATTATTTCAATGATAGGAGAAAGGTTCACTTGCTGAACTTCTACCTGTTGGGATTCTATTAATGAAAGAAAAATGGAACACATATAAAAATGGGCAACCCTGCGTTTTTAAATTTGCAGCTTTGCAGCCAGTTTGGTATGCATTCAATAACAAGAAGGTGGGCCTACTTTTCCAATCAGTCACACCAGGTTTACACTGGTTGAAGTCACTTGAGGCAAATGAAATTGCACCAGCATAAAAAAATGGTGTAATGGAGTGGAGAATTAGACCCACCGACACTAATTTGTTCTGACAGAATGGGGCAGAGCTATTTTCCTGATGTTTGTTTCTAAATTGTGCTGTTGATGAAATTTGTCAGGGGCAAAAAGCCCCTTTAATTCATGACTTCTTTCTCCTCCATTAACTAATTCTGGAAAGGTAACTGCCGAGCAAGACTCAGCAACTGCTCCATATGTTTTTCTGCACATGTGCTTGTTCCATGAATTGTTATTCATGGCTGACTTAAATTATATTCACAAGCCAGTTATCCCCCACCTCCCAAAGGTTTATGGAGCAAATGTCCTTACCATATACAGAGACCCAAGAATGTATATACAAATTAGAAAGCTTCATGCAAAAAATATTGCATGCATACACTACCCCAAGTTATGAATAAGGTTCTTTAGGTTTGTTCTTAAGTTAAATTTGTATGTATGTCAGACACATTTTAAAGTGAAACTCCAGTCAAATATATATCTATGTATCTATATTTCTAATTTTAGGTTTAGATAGCATAGGGAATGTTAACACCCCTGTGGTTTTCGTTTTGATGTCTGTGCCCCTGTTCAGAAAATTTCATCATAGATTCTGATCCTGTGATAACTGGATTTTGAAAAATGGCTCATTGGGGAAATGACTGGTGAAAAAGTTTCAGTTGAGTCCTTTTTTCCCCATGACAACACAGTCAGAGGTGGATTTTCCTTCCAAGGGGTAGATTTCTCCCACTTCCTGATTTTTCTTTTCCGTATCAGGAGCAACTTGAGAAACTGCAAGTCGCTTCTGGTGTGAGAGAATTGGCCATCTGCAAGGATGTTGCCCCAAGGATGCCTGGATGTTTGATGTTTTACCATCCTTGTGGGATGCTTAACTTGCTCTACAACTCACTTCCTATTGTCTCATCCCCATTCTTAACTATGAGTCATTTGTAAGTTGGATGTTTGTAACCCAAGGACTGCCTGTAAAGTGTAAAAAGACCCTGAGTCTTCTGGGCCACTTGCCTTCTCCACAATCCACTTACAAAGGATAAAACCTTCTTAAAACCTGGCTTCACAGAACTCTTACACTACTCCCTAAGGTAACTACCACAGAAAATTGGTAACAACACCTCAGGGAAAAGTCCGACAGCCCTATCTGGAAAGGCTCCCAGTAGGGTGAGACAAAAACAAACTGCTGCTGCATCCCTTAGTTTGTATCTGAGTTTTCCGTGACATGTTAAAGAGTATGGTTCTGCTATATGGCATGATAATGCTGAAGTTCTCAACAGAAGGGTGAATGCACAGGTTCAAGTTAGGTCAGAAAGCGAATCACCGAAAGAGGATTTCTTCCCTAACCACATCCAGATGGGTTAGAAACCGTATTTAAGTCTTCTAAAAGTGGCTAAAGAAAAGCAACAGGATGAGAGCTTGTCCCCCACATTCCCCTTTCTGTCACAAGGAGAAGACTTCAGAGTATCTGAGGAGGCTTTCCATGTGGCCTTGAGTGCTGATTTTATCCTCCTTTTAAAGGGCTTGTGTAGAGCTAGAGTCCCAATAAAACATCCAGTTATGTGGAAAGGTCCCACCCATGCCCCAAGGCACTCACTGTTTTACTGTAATAATAAAGGGATGTGCTATGATAATAAAGAATTTCAATAACAAAGCAATGGATGTTGGCCTAAAAATAAACCTCAGGATTAAGCTCTTGGGAGTCCTGGATAAAATTAAAACTCTGCAGAGTCTGGTTTTGCTTTCTGAAAGACAGTAAATGTGTTACTTTTACAGACATACTCGTTTTCCTCTCTGTTAAATTCTTAAGAACAAAACAAAAACTGGTTTTTCTGACTGGGAAAAACCAAAACAGTGCTTGTAAAATTAATGCACAAACATTTGAGGAGAACCCTAAAACCGATGTGCTCTGCACTTAAACAAAGTTTAATAGTCTAGAGTTCTGTACTAAGAAAGATCATGTCATCGCACAGACTCATCCTTGTGACACACAATGTGATGTTCTGACATATTTTCTATTATGTATTTGGTTCTTATGTGACAAAAAAACCTGCCCAAACTTATGAATGAGCTCAACTTATACATGAGCATATATACTATATCTTGGTCTTGTGACTCTAAAACTGGTTTGTTGCCAGATCCTTTTCTGCTATCAGTATTGATATAAGATTCAAGAGTCAGTCCTGACAGCTTCCGTACATGAAATTTAGGAAGGGGGAGGTAACATTATGCTCCTTGCCTTACAAAGCAACATTTCTTGGGTCACTTCTGTTCTGCTCCTTACTGAACCACTCCCTTTTCTATGGCCTTTCCACACAAGCACAAAATGCAGTTGGAACCGGCATAAAAATGCTTGGTTTTGAGACACATAAAAGCCACACTAGGCTGCCATTAGTCAAATCCATGGTGGAACAGTGGCCATCAAGTCCAGTTGTGCCAAAGCCAGTTTGGCAGGACTGTCACGGGATGGGTTTCTCATCCTGCCTACACCCCCATTCCCCCCCCCCCCAAAAAAACCCCAATAGAAAATCATCTCTTACCATTGATGCAAGGTCTGCATTTCCTAATTTTCCATCATGCAAGAAGCAACAGTGACTGAGAGGAGCCATCCTGACCCCTCCCCTAAAGCTGTGTTGTTTTCTATATGATGCAAAATCAGAAACTACAGGTCTTGCAGCAAAGATAAGGGATGATTTTTTATTGTTTTGAGAGGGTGAAGTGCCGGGAGGGTAGAAAGGCACTGCCTTCCCACTCACTTCCCTGCATTACCTGAGCCCAGAGAGCATGAGATGATTACAATAACTCCATCTTGGTTTCTGCATGAGAATCTGAGACAGCAGTCCCCACTGCCAAAAACCTGGCAGAATCATGATTTGGACCATTCCCAGTGTTTTCTTTTTTAACCCAGGGTTAATTCAGAATAATTGATTTACCCAGGGTAAATTGCATTTGTCAGTGTGTATTATGTGGATGCACCAGGCTAATTTGATTTCTACACTTTATTATAGATGCAGCCAAAGAGCTTAGTTATCTTATTGTAATGAGAATCTCACAACCCAGCACCCCTCTGCATCAATCATTTTAGTAGGATTGAAGCCAACAATGCTTGGAGAACATTGTTGTTGAGAATTTGGTTTGTTAATAATCCTATTAGCACAGTCACTTTTTAAAGGAGACAAGCAGCTTGCATAAAATTACTGTAGTTTTTTGGACTCCTTAGAAAAACTGTATGAATTCCATCCTAGACTTGTATAAGTAACCTCTAAAATCTCATGAAGAGTGACCAAAAGTGATGTGACCTCACTTCTGGCAGCCCAAAATGGTTGTGATGGGATGGATTCAGCTCTCTGGAGGCTAACACACAAATAATAGGAAATTCAACTGTACTTTTCACCAATACAATTGCAGGCATTGCCCAGTTTGATGTTGATTTCGCTTATGATTAAGATTAAATGGAAGTTTAACTGCAAGCACTTAAGAATTCATTAATTTTGTTTCAACACAGATTTTTCATGCAAAATGGATCAAATCTAGCCTTTTACAGTGAAACAGACAAAATAATCATAGAATCATAGAATCAAAGAGTTAGAAGAGACCTCATGGGCCATCCAGTCCAACCCCCTGCCAAGAAGCAGGAATATTGCATTCAAATCACTCCTGACAAATGGCCATCCAGCCTCTGCTTAAAAGCTTCCAAAGAAGGAGCCTCCACCACACTCCGGGGCAGAGAGTTCCACTGCTGAACGGCTCTCACAGTCAGGAAGTTCTTCCTAATGTTCAGATGGAATCTCCTCTCTTGTAGTTTGAAGCCATTGTTCCGCGTCCTAGTTTCCAAGGAAGCAGAAAACAAGCTTGCTCCCTCCTCCCTGTGGCTTCCTCTCACATATTTATACATGGCTATCATATCTCCTCTCAGCCTTCTCTTCTTCAGGCTAAACATGCCCAGTTCCCTAAGCCGCTCCTCATAGGGCTTGTTCTCCAGACCCTTGATCATTTTAGTCGCCCTCCTTTGGACACATTCCAGCTTGTCAATATCTCTCTTGAATTGTGGTGCCCAGAATTGGACACAGTATTCCAGATGTGGTCTAACCAAAGCAGAATAGAGGGGTAGCATTACTTCCTTAGATCTAGACACTATGCTCCTATTGATGCAGGCCAAAATCCCATTGGCTTTTTTTGCTGCCACATCACATTGTTGGCTCATGTTTAACTTGTTGTCCACGAGGACTCCAAGATCTTTTTCACACGTACTGCTCTCGAGCCAGGCGTCCCCCATTCTGTATCTTTGCATTTCATTTTTTCTGCCAAAGTGGAGTATCTTGCATTTGTCACTGTTGAACTTCATTTTGTTAGTTTTGGCCCATCTCTCTAATCTGTCAAGATCGTTTTGAATTCTGCTCCTGTCCTCTGGACTATTGGCTATCCCTCCCAATTTGGTGTCATCTGCAAACTTGATGATCATGCCTTCTAGCCCTTCATCTAAGTCATTAATAAAGATGTTGAACAGGACCGGGCCCAGGACGGAACCCTGCGGCACTCCGCTCGTCACTTCTTTCCAAGATGAAGAGGAAGCATTAGTGAGCACTCTCTGTGTTCGTCCACTTAACCAATAACAGATCCACCTCACCGTAGTTTTGCCTAGCCCACATTGGACTAGTTTCCTTGCCAGAAGGTCATGGGGGACCTTGTCGAAGGCCTTACTGAAATCCAGGTACGCTACATCCACGGCATTCCCCGCATCTACCCAGCTTGTAGCTCTATCGAAGAAAGAGATCAGATTAGTCTGGCATGACTTGTTTTTGATAAATCCATGTTGACTATTAGCGATGACTGCATTTGTTTCTAAGTGTTTGCAGACCGCTTCCTTAACAATCTTTTCCAGAATCTTGCCCGGTATCGACGTGAGGCTGACCGGACGGTAGTTGTTTGGGTCGTCCTTTTTTCCCTTCTTGAAGATTGGGACCACATTGGCCCTCCTCCAATCTGCTGGAACTTCTCCCGTTCTCCAAGAACTCTCAAAGATGGTTGCCAATGGTGCCGAAATGACTTCCGCTAGTTCCTTCAGTACTCTTGGGTGTAGTTGATCTGGCCCTGGGGACTTGAACTCGTTAAGAGCGGCCAGGTATTCCTGGACGACTTCTTTCCCAATTTGGGGTTGGATGTCCTCCAATCCCTCATCCACTCCATCTTGCTGAGGTTGAAGACTCTCTTTTTGTGAGAAGACCGAGGCAAAGAAGGCATTAAGTAGTTCTGCCTTTTCCCTGTCCCCTGTCAGCATTGCCCCATCTTCTCCTTGAAGAGGTCCTATCGCCTCCTTGTTTTTCCTTTTTCTACTGACATAAGAATAGAAGCCCTTTTTATTGTTTTTAATGTCCCTGGCAAGTCTGAGCTCGTTTTTTGCTTTAGCTTTGCGGACCTTTTCCCTACAGGTGTTGGTTATTTGTTTGAATTCTTCTTTGGTGATTTCTCCCTTTTTCCACTTCTTGTGCATGTCTCTTTTGTGTCTTAGCACAGTTAGAAGTTCTTTGGACATCCATTCTGGCTTCTTTGCACTTGTCCTATTTTTTCTCTTTGTTGGCACGGTTTGCAATTGCGCCTTGAGTATTTCACTCTTGAGAAATTCCCATCCATCCGTAGCTCCCTTGTCTTTTAGTATCTGTGTCCACGGAATGCTGCTCAGCGTTTCCTTCATTTTTTGGAAATCAGCTCTCCTAAAGTCCAAAATGCGGGTTTGACTTGTCTTAGTTTCGGCCTTCCTTTGTACCTCAAATTGCAGGAACACATGGTCACTTGCCCCTAAGGATCCTACCACTTCGACCGCATCGATCAGGTCCTCCGCATTTGTTAGGATGAGATCAAGAGTAGCCAATCCCCTTGTTGCCTCTTCTACCTTCTGGACCATGAAATTGTCTGCAAGGCAAGCGAGGAATTTGTTGGACCTTGTACTCTTGGCCGAGTTTGTTTTCCAGCAAATATCGGGATAGTTGAAATCGCCCATGACTACTACATCTCTTTTCTGTGCCTGTTTGGTCAACTGTTGGCAGAAGACTTCATCAAGATCTTCCTCCTGGCTTGGGGGTCTGTAGTAGACGCCTACAACGACATCTTTTTGAGTCCCAGTTCCCTTGATTCTTATCCAGATGATTTCAAGCTGGTTTCCCAGATTGCTGTCTTGAATTTCTTCTGCAGCATAAGAGTTTTTGACATATAAGGCTACTCCGCCTCCTCTCCCCTTTGTTCGGTTTCTGTGAAAGAGGTTATACCCCTCGATATCTACATTCCAGCGATAGGAGTCATCCCACCAGGTTTCAGTGATGGCTATGATATCATATTTGTGGTGTAGTGCTAGAAGTTGGAGTTCGTCTTGTTTATTTCCCATGCTCTGTGCATTAGTGTAAAGACATGTGAGCCCCTGGGATCTTCCCTTGAGCTGTTTAATTGGGATTATTGTGCTTTTGGTACTTGGTCCTTGTTGTGTTTGTGCAGCCCTCCGTTTAGCCTTCTGGCGATTCCCAGACATTATGGGTAAAGTAGTGTTCGCAAGGCTGTTGTCCCCCTCCCCCGGTGGACCTAGTTTAAAGTGCGTCTAATGAGGTTTGCGAGTCTGTGAGCAAAAAGGTGTTTTCCTACTTGTGTGAGATGCACCCCATCCCTTGCCAGTAGGCCATCCTCCTGGAATAGCAGGCCATGGTCGAGGAAGCCAAAGCGTTCCTCCTGACACCATTTTCTAAGCCAGTCATTGACCTGTACTATTTTTCTGGCTCTTGTGGGTCCGTGTCTTACAACAGGGAGGAGGGATGAAAAGACCACCTGTACATTACATTCTTTTAGCATTGCTCCTAGAGCTCGAAAATCAATTGTGATCTTTTGAGACGTATGCCTTGCAGTATCATTGGTTCCTACATGAATCAACATGAGGGGAGGACGGTGATAGGGCTTGAGGAGCCTGGTGAGCCTCTGAGTGATATGGTGTATTTTTGCCCCCGGTAGGCAGCATATTTCTCGAGCCATCCCATCTGGTCTGGAAATGACAGCTTCCGTTCCTCTAAGGAGGGAGTCGCCTACTACCAAGACCTGTTTACTTTCAGGAATGACAGGGCCCCTTTTGTGCAATGTAGTGTGTAGGTCTCCAGAAAAGTGATCCTGTTGGTGTGAATTGTGTAGGTGAAAAGTGTTGTCCTCCTCCTCGACATCCCCGGTGCATTCGTCAAGGACAATCCATTGAGATTCGTCCAAGAGCCTATGGTTCTCCTGTATGTGTTCCTGTTGCTCCTGGTCTATGGTTGGGGATGGTACCCCTGCACGATTGTGCAAGTGTGAATGTTGTGAAGTGTTGTCCCAGTCAGGGCTATCCCCTGCACACTGATCAAGGATGAGCCACTGATCAGTATCTAAGCCATTCTGGTCTTCCCCAATATGTTGTGTTTCTTGGTCAGGTGCTAGTTGTGTGAGAATTTGGAATCTATTGTGTAACGGCAGCTGAGCGGAAGTATTCTGAGGAGGCTTCCGGGTCCTATGTGTCCTTCTAAGGGTGATATTTCTCCAAGCCTGAGGGTTGTCCACATCTGAGGTGCTGTTCTGTTGAGCCTCCCCGTAATGTTGGTGTGATATGGGCCGCGTGTCTAGGCCAGTGTGGTGTGTGGTGTCTAAGAACAGCTCAAGTTCCTGAATGTCCTTAAGGGTCTTAATACGGTCCTCGAGTTGTCGTATCCTGTGTTCCATGCGAGTGATCTGTGTACACTTGGGGCAGATGTAATTGAGTAATTGTAGTGTGAAAAAGCTGAACATGCCACAGCTTGTGCATGAGATGGGAAGTTTTCGTGTTTGTTCAATCTGGAGGTTGCTAATGACCTCCTCTTGGTGTGTGTTTGATGTTGTTGTCTGTATGCAGGGGTGAAAGTATAGGTTACTGAGTATACGAGTTCACTCAGTGGTTTATATAGGATAACCAGGAAGCCCCGCCTCTCAGACAGAGCAGTTAATTTTTAAACTCAGGAAGCCCCTCCCCTCAAACAGAGCAGTTAATTTTTAAACTCAGGAAGCCCCGCCTCTCAAAGAAAGCAGCGCTGAAAGCTGTTAAATTTAAACAAAGCTTACCCTGAAGCAGAAGGAAACAAAATGGGTTCCTGCTTCCTCAACTTCTGTGGAAAGCCCAGCTGCCCCTTGGGTTCAGACACTGGTTTATATAGGATAACCAGGAAGCCCCGCCTCTCAGACAGAGCAGTTAATTTTTAAACTCAGGAAGCCCCTCCCCTCAAACAGAGCAGTTAATTTTTAAACTCAAGAAGCCCCGCCTCTCAAAGAAAGCAGCGCTGAAAGCTTACCCTGAAGCAGAAGGAAACAAAATGGGTTTCTGCTTCCTCAACTTCTGTGGAAAGCCCAGCTCATGTTGTTGTTGATAGATTCTGAACTTGCATAAAAATTGGTGGGATATCAGCTTTAGTCTAAACACTAAGTTTGGTCAAAACTAGTTTACAAATATGCATTTTAGAGGGAAGGAAGGAAAGAAATCCAAAACATTTGGAAGGGAAATTGAAGTAGTTGACAGATGGAGTCCAATTATTATTATTATTATTATTATTATTATTATTATTATTATTATTATGTTTATTTATATCCAACTTTTTCTCTTCACAAGGAAACTCAAAACTTCAATAAGGTCTTGATCCTAATAAGGGTGCTCACTGCCTGATCAGGTATGTGGCTTTGTACAATAGAACAGACAGACAAACATTTGAAATTATAGTAAAGATATTTTTCCTCCTAAAAATGCTTTCAAATCCCAGCCATTAGCTGCCAAAATAAGGCATTTAAAGAAAAAATGTGACCAAATGATACATTATAAATATAATACATTGCTTTTGAAAAATTGTCACACCTAGGTCTTCTGCAGGAGCTGATACTAATGTGTCAGCACATTGCAGCACATGCAATTTCTCAGGACATTTGCCAGAACATTTTCACAACACATTTTAAAGAAGATGAGAAGAACCATTTCCCATTAACCTCTTGTGCAGTTTCTGCATCTACTTTAAATATGATATACACACACCCCTTTCAAGCTTTCTGGGTTGAGATTTTAATCCATATACTAGTCAGGCATACTTGCACTCCTACTAGTTTGATAAAAGTATTTTTTTAGAACACTAAAGGCCTTCCTAGAGCACTGCAATATGGAAAAAATATTTGTGTGAACATTGAAGAGTAACAAACACAAGTGGCATAACAAATATGAATCTTTAGTTATACATGTTAGGCCCATTGCTCCTTAAATTAATAAAGCAATGTGTGCGTGGGTTTACTCCAGAGAAGGGCACAATATATATGTCATGTTATTGGTTTCATTCAACCATGCAGTGGTAAATTTTGAACACTCATATCTCCATAGCCATGTCTTCAAGTAGAGGCCAAAGCTTCTGGCAGCTCTATTAATCTCCCCCTTTCACCTCTCATAAGGTGGAGAGAACTTTCACTTCATGAGCTTAAACCCATCCCTAAAACTTTTCCATCCCAAATAATGCACAGTGGGAAAAGGAATCCACAATGTCTTCCTAGTTGGGGTTTCCAACATTAGCCATAGCAAAACAACAAGAGCAGCAACTTTGCTGGCTACTTGGGCAACATTTTGCATTCCCCAAACTGTATTCTACTTGGTATAATTCCTGTTCATGGGGGAGAGGTGACAGTAATCATAAAAAAGCACCATGTTATATTGCACAGGACAGTCATTCATATTTCCTCTCTTAAATGCTCGTGTTCTTCTTTTAGTCAGCACGCTTAAGATTAATGGATGTTTAAAGTTCTATTATTCCCAATCTGATATTTCTATTTCCAGATATACTTCTTAAAACAAATATTGTTCCTTCTTTGATATTCCTCCCAAGCACTTGTTTCCACACATAAGAAACACAATCCTGCTGGATCAGGCTATTTCCTACACTGGGAAACCAGTCACTTTTGGGACACTCTCAAGCATAACATGGGTACATCAATCATTGTACTCTCTTGTTCAAGTTCCCCAGAAGCTGCTATGCAGAACTGCACTGAACTCAAGAGGACTTATTCTTGAATAAACATGCTTACAACACCATTATATTTTGTAAACAAAACCTTACAATTGTTTCTATCTTGAGTAATTCCCAAATAGGCAATAACCAAATTGCTCATAAACAGTCAACTCAACCTTTGATGTTACATCTTAGATTGTTATGTTAAGGCCATTAAAAAGTGAGAACAAGACCTCTGGGAATAATAGAACTTTTTACCTCCACTGCTCTTAGGCTTGCTGGGTAAAGGAAGGGCGCGAGCATTTAAGAGAGGAAGTATCAATGGCTCCCCAGTGCAATGTAATAAACATGAAGTACACTGTGAATAGTAGGTTAATATTATGGAGCAAATACTGAGGGATGCAGAAATTCCTTCTACATTTGTTAGAAAGTTAAAAGAGGTTTGATTTTTTCCTGTTATCTAATTAAAGTTTATGGGGTGGAGGGGGTTGCAGTTTTGATTCAATGGCCATAGTTCTCCACTCTCTAATTAGCAGCTTTTAAGAAGAGCCAGAACATTTAATTTCCCATTTCTGCTTCTGCTAGTCAATGAAATTATATAAAAGATGTGCAGAACTACATAAAAATTTAGAAATGAGATCAACATTTTAGTTAATTAATCTCTTTTAAGAAATCCAATACAGTACAACCTCTGAATTGTGGAACTGATATATGCAGTTTTGCATACTGACTTAGTGTAACTTGATGGGAGGACCTTTCTTCTTGGCATGTCCATCAATCATCCCATCAAAAATAACAGGGTTACTGTTATCCACAGTTTCACATAACTACATAAAGTCCAATAATGTGTCCCATACCTGGGGATCATACTTTTGTTCCAAAGTATTATATTTAAAGTCATCCAAATGAAGTGCTTTTAGAAATTTCATTTCACAGAAGGCCATGGTGTCATCAGAATGATGCTCTCCAGGGAACTATTGGGATAGTTCTTCACTCTAGCATTCAGCCAACTTGATATTCCCACAGAAAGCCACATTACTCACCTGAAAGTATCATGGCTTTATAATGACTTTTAAAGCTAGAAATTAGATGGTGGTCAATTACATTACAAGTCTCTATCCTGGCTAGGTCCCCTAGATTTCTGTCACTTTATCCTGGGTTTCATTGTGACACAATATAATCTTCTTAACATGTATCTTTTGGGTTTCAGCATAATACTGGCCATCTCATAATAACTCTATATATAACAATGAAGCAACTACATCTGGAATATTATGCCTAATCCTGGTCATTGCAGATAAAACAGAATGTTTCACAAATGAAAAGAGAATTTAAAAATAGCAACCGAAAGATCAAGGAACTGGAGGAACTGTGCTTTATGGTGCCAGTGTCCTGTCCATCAGAATACTGTTAAACAGCTGCACACCATATCATAATCCAAAGTGGTCTGAGGACATTTAAAATAGTCAGCCAAAATAATGGCAAAACACAAGGGTAGTCCAAAGTTCTTTCCAAAATGTTCAAAGTCAAGTAATCTTGTGCCGAAACCAACAGTTTTTCCCTTAAACATCGTCTGGATGCCTCAGGAGAAAACGCAAGGCAGCACACCTTTTGTGCTCTGTCTGGTTGGGCCTCCAGTGTCAGACTGCTCATGACGTTGATCTATATTTGCCCCTAACTCAGATGCTTGGTGGAGAAACCCTTTCCCTTCCCCCTCAGCACATGCAATAAAGCAGGTTATCCAAAGCAGTGAGTAAAAGTAAGGGCAAAATACATGGGTAGTCCAAAGATCTTTCCAAAACGTTCAAAGCCAAGTAATTTCACCAACACTGAGGCAGCAAACCAAATTATAATCCATATGTCAAGGTCCAGTTGAGTCTACCAGCAGAGATTCAAGCTGTAGCAGTTGCATCGTTGTTGCTTCCAGCACCCAGCTACTATTACTGCTCTGCAGAAATGGGTTCTTCAGTATCAGACTGCTCATGCTCCTGATCTATATTTGCCCCTGACCAGATCCTGGGTGAAGAAACCCTTCCCCCTCATCCTCAGCACAAGCCATGATAAATAAAAGATTACATTTGGGTCTCTGTAGCTTAGAAAAAAGGTATGTCCAGGGATGCATGACAGAAGTGTATATAACTATAAATAGTGTTGAGAAAGTAGATAGTGAGGTTTCCTCTGCCACTTTTACACAGTACCAGAACCACAGTCAACTAATGAAGCTGAGTGGTAACAGATTCAGGACACAGGGCATGCAAAATATGGAATTTATCACCACGGTATGCAGTGAGGGTAGAATCGCCAAGTGAAATAAAGGATAGGTCTCATATCCTTTAACAGGTGGGCAGAAGAGATATTGTGAAACTTACTAAAATTCTCCATTCTACACAATCATTTAAACTGGAACAGGAACATTTTGCTTGGTAACTCTTGACCAGGCATAGGCAAACTTCAGCCCTTCTTGAAATCCCAACCAGTTTACCTGCTGTTAGGAATTGTGGGAGCTGAAGTCTAATACACCTGGAGGTCTGAAGTTTGCCCATGCCTGCTCTAGACTCACTTGAACATCTTCAAAATGGAATTAGACAAATTAGTGGAGAATGGGGTTAGCCAATTATACTAACCATTATGATGATATGTTCACTCCTGAATCAGAGTGATTACACCTTTTAATAGAATTTATTAAGGAATACAGGTGGGAGGATGTTTCCCGCGATTTAAATTTTATTTGTAGGCCCAGCTGACGTAGACCTCTTGAATCAATACAGGCAGTCCTCAAATTACCAACATCCAATTTACAAACTACTCACAGTTAAGAATGGGACAGGGACAACAGGAAGTGCAAGAAATCTACCGCCTGGGACAATTCTGGAGTTATACTTTAAAAGTGCACCTGTTCCAATTTACATACAAATTCAACTTAAGAACAAATTTACAGAACCTATCCTGTTTATAACTTAGGGACTAACTGTAGTTGAGTGGTAAATTAATGCTTATGCAAATCCTATTAATTCAATAAGTTGAGATTGGGTTGTTGTAGGTTTTGTCGGGCTATATGGCCATGTTCTAGAGACATTCTCTCCTGACATTTCACCTACATCTATGGCAAGCATCCTCAGAGGAAGTTGAGATTATTAATAGGCTTCAAACCTTTGTGCTGGGTTTGTTAGATTCCCTGGTTGGCTGCTATCTGGAACAGAATCCCTATCAATATTTCATCTTACAGTTTTTCTTGTGTTCTCAATACTATACCTAGATTGAAGGCCAGTGCCATTCTATATGCATCATTGATAGCAACAGAATTTACTCATAAACTAGTAGGCCTACAGCTGCAGCCAGAAAATTATAAATTTTCAGCTCACATATGTCTGTCACATCCCAGTAAGTAACTTTTTTTAAAAAAAGCAACTGTATTAGTCATGCAATGGATCATACTACCATGCATTTTTCAAAACTTAAAATAAATCGCTTCATATTTATTTATATCTTTTATGTGAGTCAGAAAGAAGACTTGCTGAATGTAAGTCATGTTAGCATGTTAAAATCACTTCAAAAGACAGAATAACAGGAAATAAACAGGCTTAACAAATGGAAACAGTTTCCTAGATAAGTATAAAACAAAGATATTGTTTCACCCCCAGTGAAACTGTATACGATGTGCTAGCCTTAGGATTAGCTATCTTTAAATTTAGATATTTCCACTTTATACAAGTATCCGAAATCAGTTTTTAAATCTTGAATGAACTGTTATTCACTCTTCAGGAAAAATATTTAGGGACAGAAGTGGAAGACTAAAACAATTCATAAATGAAACAACACGTGTTAAGATTGCTGTCATCTTAAAATGTCTATTCCAAATATGACATATTCTTCAAGTGTCTTATTTTCCAGTCTATGTATAAAAAGGTAAATTATGTGCAAAACTAAAATATATGCAAGCAAACTTAACCATATATGCTCCTAAGTTTTTTAATGATTTACTTCATTTATATGGATAGATAGATAGATATAGATATACCATGAAACTCAGATCAGTTGTATACAGTTGGGGGCTGAAAATAAGTAATAGAGCTCTAGGTCTCATGTGAGGCAGTGGCTATGTAGTTTCTCCAAAGGAAAGTGTGATATATTGGAGCCAAATCAAAAATCTCTCTGGGAGGAAGTCATGCTGGAGAATGAGGGGAAGGAAAACATTATTAACTAAATGTGCAGCAAAAATAAATTAATAGCTTTTTTGGAAGAGGAAGTCAGTGCAATACAGCAATGTCTGGAGTCCATTCAATGCATCAGAAATCATAAGGACTTCCAGGCAAGAACTCAAGGATTCCACAGAACTGAAAAAAAATGGTCAAATAAAATGTTGAGACCTGCAAACACACTAGTTCAGTGGTTCTCAACCTGTGAGTCCCCAGGTATTTTGTCCTTCAACTCCCAGAAATCCCAGCCAGTTTACCAGCTGTTAGGATTTCTGGGAGTCGAAGGCCAAAACATCTGGGGACCCATAGGCTAAGAACCACTGCACTAGTTATTCTCACAAATAGATTGCACAGTAGGGATTCAGAATCTTCCCAACCAAGCAGTCACCTCCAACATTTTCCTATGAAGATACATAGGAAATCAGCAAGAAGAAAGGAGTCAAGGTAACCAACAATCACAACAAAAAGAGAAGAAAAGTGCTAATTGTTGGAGACTCATTGTTCAGGGGTATAGAGGCATCTGTGAATCAGCCTGATCAAGTCGCTAGTTTAATGGATAGTGGGAATGCTGTAGATATCGTTTAGCTCTTTTGAACAAAGCACCTGATAAGCATCTGAAAATTATTGGATTAGCATATTGATTAAATGTGGAATAGATGTAAACACTGTCAAATTGATCCATAATTAATTGGAAAGCCATGTTTGGAGAGTTGTTATAACAGGCTGTGCTTGACACTAGAAGGGGGTTCTGAGTGGAGTACCTCAAGGACATTGCTCAACATTTGGATCTGTGACTTAGATGACAGGGTGGAGGAAAACCTTATCATGTCTGAAGATGACACAAAACTGGGAGGGCGTTTAGTACATTTAAGGGTAGAAACTGAATTCAGAAGGAGCTAATAAACTAGAAAATTGGGTAGAAATTAATACAAATAAAATGCAATATACACCAATGTAAAAGTCTAGCTTTAGGACAAACACCAAATGCACTGGTATAGAAGATAATATGACATGTAGTTCTGCTTAGCTAAAGAAATAGGAAAAAAGAATATTAGGAGCTTACATTAAATCTAGCCTGTCAATTTGTTCCCTTTAGCTCAGTTCTGTCTACTAGCTTAGTTGTGCCTTTCCCCATTGTATCCAGAAAACAAGCCTTTCCCACACCAACAAGAAGAAATTGTCCTATCTGGAGTTTGTGGAGAATTGAACTTGGGACTTTTTTCCACAGGCATCTGTTCTACTACTGTGCTATATTTGTATCTATCTCTTTGAAGTCCCCCCCCCCCTTCTTTACATCAATACATTCTGTATGTCACATGAAACCACTTTCCTCCTAAGTTTTAATGGGAGGTTTGGCCTGAGGCCAATGGAGTAAATGAGAACAGCACAAGAAAGTAGTTGTAAGCAGGGATGTCATTGTTCTACTGACAGACATTCAGTTGCCTTTTATCAAATACCAGCATGAAAATGGGTTGGTAATTTATTGATAGTATGCCTTTCTATGGTGCTACTGAGTTGGAGATTACTAAGCACTGTATAAAGTTGGAAATTGCCAAATAATACAGTACATGCATAAAATCATAAAAGGGACAGGACAGATAGAAAACCACAGTTTAAAATCTGAATGGCATACTATTAGCCTGCATTGCATGTATGCCTCTTTATTGAAAAGGTAATGTGTGGTCACCAGTTCATTATAAGGTCCTTCATGAAACTGCCATGTGACACCCCCCCCCCCCCCATAACCAGGGACTGGTGCCTGTAGTTTCACTAACTTGTATCTCATATAATATACCCTTTCTACAAATTTCTAGGTCCTTCAGTGTGACTCTGATAATTTCTGGTGGAAGTCATTCATTTCAATAAGGTTCACTGCTATCCAGTTTCCACAACAAATTCAGGAATGTATCCCCAGTGGATAGGAGGGTAGTACTGTGTTATTATATATATAGTGCATCTTTACAGGAGTTTGATATTATGTTTACTGTCACATTTTTCTCCTATACAATTCTGGAACTTGTCATTTAATAGGTGTTTAGAATTACCTGCAAGGGAGCTGTAGTGCACTCCTATGAACTACAGCACTAAACAATTCCATCTCACCAAACTACATACCTCAGAATTCCACACAATGGAACCACAACAATTAAAGATATATAATGTTGATGCACTGTGGTAAATGGGAAATCAATATGGGTTTGCATCCACAGTTGCCCTCCTGGCCTTCAGGAACAGCAAGCTGCCAAATCCTTGCACATGTGCCCTTTTCACTTGCTCACTCATTTCTTTGATGTGCATTGGGCCACAGGAGCAGAAACAAAAAATGACACTGGCAGTGCCTGTGATAAAGTGGAGAGGCACTATAGCTGGACTACAGCAAACTAGGAAACAGGGACATTGCTGCAAAGAGCAAGTAGAGATGACTGGACTCAAATGATTTTATGTTCCAGACAACTGTTTCATATGTATTGTCGAAGGCTTTCACAGCCGGAATCACTAGAGTGTTGTGTGGTTTGAAGATGCCAGCCACAGATGCAGATGAAATGTCAGGAGAAAATGCTGTTAGAACACATCCATACAGCCCAGAACCCACACAACACTCCAACTGTTTCATATACTTTTCCTCGGATTGTAATGTGAATCACTGCAATTTACTTAGTTCAAAATGTGGTAAGCCAGTCTGCTCTTCATTCAGATTATTTCACCTTAAAGTCCTGACCTGCCATTGGTCTAAAATTATCACTACTCTCTTTAAAGGAAAAGCCCAGCCTTTGCGGAGTTGGTTGGTCAGAGCTCAAAAACAAACAAAGTTGTGAGGATGCTTGCCACAGGGGTTGTGAGGATGCCTGCCACTGATGCAACCTTTGAGGATGCTTGCCATAGATGCAGGCGAAATGTCAGGAGAGAATGCTTCTAGAACATGGCCACACAGCCTAAGAAACCTACAACAACCTAGTGATTCCAGCCATGAAAGCCTTCAACAATACACTTCTCTGTATGCTTTTCAAGTAGGCATTGTGTGTAACTGGTCCTCAAATACAGAAAGTCTCTACAAGTATTCTACCAGTATCCTAAGGCATTGACTTATTAGCGGAGCTTGGAAAGGATCTATAAGTTTCCTGCTCAACAAGTATGGCTGATGAGAATTTTAATTCAAAAAAGGAACTTCTCCAAGCTCTAATCTGTAAAATATAATGTTCCCAATGTTGATTCAATTCTTTATACTGTACAGCCACCCCACCCCTGTGGAAAGGAACTGCAAAAAGCAATAATGTGTGTGGTGAAGTGTTTACAAAGGGGTGCTTTCTATGCCATTTCCTCCAAAGCAATCTGGGCTGCACTTTGTCCTGTATCTGGCCCATATATTAGACTTCTGTGCCAGAAGGAAGTTACACCTATTTAGGCTTGAGCACTGGTTTCCTAAATCAATACAACCAACTCAGCAATGTGTCAAAGGCCAGATCTAAACTCCAGTATCTCACATTTTCAACCTGAAATACTGGATATGTCCTCTTATATTGGGAAGCAGCAGCTTTGGGCTGTGAAATGCAAACATCAGCAGCCTTGCAGGCATTGTACTAATGCTGTGCTTTGAGTAGTCAGAAGAAAATCTGTTTTATGCATGCAGGTTTTCCTCTTGGCAGATAAAATAACAAGCAATAATACTGTATCAGTTAATAACAGACCAACAACACCAACTAGTAGAGGACTGGAGGAAGTGCATATGTACCACACATTTCTCCAGTATGGGAACCAAGGCATCTCAGAGCATAGATTGAAACAAAGTATAGGCAACATCCTAGTTACTATAATAAAAGCAATCTAGATTAAATAAAGATATATAGAAGAGTTTTTAAAGTCCTGAAAACATAAGGAGCACAGCATCCCCTCCCCACTTTAGAAGACCCATCTGCAGCAAGCTGTAAAAAGCTGGTTACATTTTGAAATGGAGCCCCTGATGGGGCAGTGGGTTAAACTGCTGGGCTGCTGAACTTGCTGACCGATAGGTCACCAGTTCAAATCCAGGGAGCGGGATGAGCTCCCGCTGTTAGCCCCAGCTTCTGCCAACCTAGAAGTTGGAAAACATGCAAATGTGAGTAGATCAATAGGTACCGCTCCGGTGGGAAGGTAATGGTGCTCCATACAGTCATGCCAGCCACATGATCTTGGAGGTGTTTATATGGGCAACGCCGACTCTTGGGCTTAGAAATTGAGATGAACAGCAACCCCTAGAGTTAGACACGACTGGACTTAATGTCAGGGGAAATTTTTTACCTTTACCTACACTCTGAAATAACTGATACTGGGTTATTTTTCCCCTTTCTGTCTTAAAATACAAGAAAGAAAGTAGCAGCCTTAAGGCTAAAATATTCCCACCACAATCTACAATCCATCAGCTCCCTATTTTTTTATTTTTTTTTTTGCAACTATCCTCATTGGGTCTAGCACCCTAAACAATGTACCCCAAGTTTGCTGCTCCTTAAAAAACTACTTGAATTCCTAAAATAGGCCTGGTATCGTAAAAGGCAGCATTTTGCTGCTGCATTTTTTTTTAAATAACTGGGGGTTATAAACTGTCCCCAGTCTATTGCAAATCACTCAAGGTGTATCTACACTGTAGAATTAATGAAGTTTGACATCACTTTAACTGCCTTGGCTGAATGCTACCGAATCCTGGGGTTTGTAGCTTGGTGAGACAGCAGTACTCTTGCCAAAATTCTAAATGGCCATGGCTCCCATGATTCCATAGCATTGAGCCATAGCCATTAAAATGGTGTCAATCTGCATTAACTCTACAGTGTAGGTGCACCCTGAGGAAGTTATAAAATTAGTTAAAGTTCCACTGGCAACTGGCATATTCTGAATCCTCACTTTTGTTAATTCAAGCACCAATATCATATTTAATAATTTCCACAAAGGTTAGTGTGTATTAATTTTAAAAAATCTGTTACAATTCTGTCGTACCTCAAAGGCTAATAAATGTATATTTGAGGCTAAGGTCCACTTCAACAGAGATTGTATTTTACCTGTTGATGGTTCACGGCTAAAGTTCACTTCAATAGAGATCATAACTTGCCTATTCTTTAAGATATCTTGTTATGGATACTACCATTCTCTGCAGTTAAGATTTTGATCTGTACAGATTTTGGATAATGCTTCGTTTATTATATAAAGTCCAAAACTAATGTGATGCAGTAGTTTGAATGTTACGTTAGGATCCCAAGAGACCAGGGTTTGAATATCTGCCATGGACATTCCCTGGGAGGTCCTAGAGAAGCCACACTCTCTCAACTCAAGAGGAAAGCAAAAGCAAATCCCTTCTGCATAACTCTTACCAAGAAAACTGTAATAGAGTCTCTGTACTCTGTAGTCCTGAAGGTATGTAACGACAAGGATGTAAAAGTATCAAGGGAAACATGCATTCATACACACTTCCATCAGTGGGGAGGTGCATAAAGATAGCTGCACACTAAGAAAAAAGCTGAAGGAAAAAAGTCCCACAAATCAATATGACATTTGGCCAGGATGCAAGTGCTGGTAGGTATCTGAGGAATGCAAGGCAGATGTCAAATGTTTACATCCTTCTTCATATCATGTTTGGAAAAAAAAGGAGCATTACCCCGGAATATATGAAATGGTATGATCTCATTTGAAAGGCTACCTCTCTCTATATGACTCCATCCACATATTCAGATCTTGTGTGGAGGCTTTGTCCCACCATCCCCATAAGTGCATGTTTTTGGAATAGAGGTGGTCTCCAAGTTACCAACATGATAGGTTCTGTAAGTTTGCCCTTAAGTTCATTTAGTATGTAAGTCAGAAAAGGTACATTTTAAAGTCTAACATCAGCCAAAAATATTTTTCAAAGTTTTGGATAGCACAGAGAAGGGTTACATTCCTGTGTTGTTGATTTTGCTGTCTGTGCCCATGTTCAAAAGATTTCACCTCATTACCTTTCCCTGTGACAATTAAATTTTGAAAAATGTGGGTTGTTGTGGAAACAAGGATTGGTGATAAAGTTTCAATAGAGACACCTTTTTCCCATGATAATAACTCTTCTGGGGTGAATTTCCCTTCCCAGGGGTAGATTTCCTCTTAGTTCCTGTTGTCTCACCTCTATTTATAATTAGGAGTCATATGAAAGTTGGATGTTTGTACCTTGGGGACTGCTTGTACAGGAGAAAACCTTCCTGGTGCATGCGTCCAGATTCTGGAACTCCTTTCTCAGGCTGCTTCCAGACAGCATCAAAACGCGGGATTAATATGCGGGATAAACAAACTCGAGACCTCAGAACAGGTCCCCACAAAGACCTGCCGGTCTCGGGCTTTGTTTCCTCGCCATTCTCATAGCACTTCTGTGTCTCGGGATAAAATGAAGGGCAGATGAGGGACATCCGGCAGAAGTTTTTTTTTTTTAACGATTATCTGCTGATGCTTATATACGCACATGCTAATACCCTAATAGAAACATGGAGAGATTCCTATGTGTGCATATAAGCATCGGCGCATAACAGTGAGATTTTTTAAAAATGCTGCTGGTTTTCTTATTTAATATTATAAAGTTTAAAATAGACACTTTCGGAGACCTCTAATGGCTCTCTACTTCTCCTCTCTTGAAACCAGCTGGAAATCATCCGTCTCTCTGAGCCCGAACAGCTGATCAGACCACATTTGAAACCACGTTTGAAAAAAACATGTGGGGAAAAAACCCCATTATTTTAATCCAGCTTTGGTTAAATTAATAATAAAAGCTGGTTCAACAGAATATATATATATGTGCAGCTTCTAAAGCATATGGAAACAAAATACAGGATCAGAACATATGAATAGAGTATTTCCATTATATAAATTATACTCTTGTTAGAATCTGAATTATTGTGTACAGAATTATGAACGCTCTGCAACAATAGTGTGAAAAGGGTAGTGTGCGCGTATAAAATATATGGATGGAGGAGAGTTCCCCCTTGTGTTAAGAGAAGAAACCACAACTGCACATAATGGACAAACATTTTGCTGATATTGTATTGTGATATTGTATTGTGATATTGTATTGTGAATTTTGCACAGTAAAACTCTATTAATGCTCATTCTCTCTTTATACCACCCAAAAAAGTCTGACTCATTTTCTGTGAGCTGCCCTTCAGATTTTAGAAGACTGCTATTATATTTTTTTTCTTCATCTTCCCTTATTCATACTAACTATATCCAGGTCTTTCTATAATTCCTCATAATTGGGCTTGGCTTCCAAACAATCATCTTACTCTTGTGTGTTTATTCACTGATACATTCATTCACTAAATGAGTGTATCTACTGGCTGTTTTCATTAAGTCAAACTGACTGTAATCTGATCCAACAGAGTAATTCATATGTTCATCTGTGGGACTCCTTGAGCAATTTTTCATCTTAAGCCTAAAATAATACAGTGTTAAAATTATAGCCAACCTTCCTCCATTTTTCTTCTATTCTTTAAAAAAATCATACAGAGGCAGGCCTGCTGTAGGGGAAACAAATGGAGAGAAATCCAAGGACATTTGTGCCCTGTAGAAGGACATTTCTGTGGCTCACCAAAAACTTGTGATGGAAATCTGGATGTTAAAAATAATGAGGAAAAAGACCAGTGCTTGCAACACGACCATATAAAGAAAACACCAAATGGGTGTGATGCAAAGGGGAAAAGGGGAAGCAGGATTTTTGCTCAGTGTCCATTCTGTTTACAATTTGGCACAAGGAGTTCAACAACACACTTCAATCACTATTATTATGGGAAAACATTTGAAGTCATTGAAATTAGTCAATTATCTCCAAAAAATATCTCTGGACTTGTTTACTCCATTTATCTGTGTTAATAGCATATTGTGAAAAAGCTGTGGTGAGGTTGGTCATCTGAGTAGTTTCTTGAAATCTTTTAATTTTCCACTTCTCTTATAGTATATTCCAGTTTTCTACATACTTCCCAGTTAGGTATTGTCTGTTTATTAAAATCAACACTTGGCCACCTCCTGCCAACTGCCATTGATTATTTTTGTCAGAAAATTTGCATTTTGAATTGGGACAGATGGTCTGGGTCATCACAGAAAAAACAGAACACTATCTATGTTATGTTATGTTATGTTATGTTATGTTATGTTATGTTATGTTATGTTTTAACTTTGTTGATTGGGCTTGGCCCCATGTAAGCCACCCCGAGTCCCTTTAGGGAGATGGAGGCAGGGTATAAAAATAAAGTTATTATTCTATTATATTATTATCTGGGATCACATTAAATAGGGAGAGGATTCCTGGATCGCTATCTGCTTTCACAGTGAGAAGGGCTAATGAGATGTTTGCTCAGCAACGAGTACCAATACTGACATATGTTTGCAGTAGTCAATCCTTCTGAAAGTATAATTGGGTTTTTATCTTTGCAAAGTTCTAGCTAGAACCTTGAAGACATTAGACCTAAACACAGGCTGGATCTACACTGCAATAAAATGCAGTTTCGAACTGCATTATATGGCAGTGTAGATCCAGCTACAGAAACAAAACATCAATTTTCTAAACAATTTGGAATCAAGAAGGTGACTTAATTCAGATCAAGTGTAAAATTATGTCAAAACAGATGTTCTTTTTGTTTTGCCAATTAAATAACTTATCAAATGTCACCCATCTTATCGGAATGTGAATGCAATATTGTTTCAATTGTGTAGGTGATGAATTGATTCAACTTGTCAAAGCCAGCTAATATTATGTAGGAAGCAGGCTCTGCCTTGCATCAAAATATCTGAAGGCCTCAGAGGACAATGACATCTAAATGCTTCCCTTTGAAATGTTGGGAAGGAAAAGACAGCAGGCAGATCTAGTAAATATTCATGTACCTTCACAATGATAGGCTTGTCCAGATGCTTAGGAGCAAAGGCTTTTCAAAAGCAGATTTAGCTTGAGAACAAAAACTTCCAAACTATGTCCTTGTTCAAATGCCATGGGATTCAATCTCTTTTTTCGCTCAGCAGATGGAGTCTCCATTTTGCTACTATGGAGAATTGTCCCCTGTTGAAAATCATGACATAATGTGACAGCCGTAGTAAGAACTGGAACAGATATTTCACATATCATATAAATGCAGATAAACAAATGAATAGTGTAAAAAAAAAATCCAACACTGAGTATTATCCAGGCAAAATGAGGCAATTGTAAATCCTTTGGATGATGCACATATTTAAGTCTCTCCAAAAACTTTTGCTGAGCTGTGATCTACATTGCTTGCCAGAAGGGAATTCCTGTAGTCTTATAGCGGCAAGTTTTCACAAGACTTTAACATCCATATTTTGCTTATAGGATTTGACTACACAGTTAATGCAATATTAAGTGTATTAATAGTATTAATGGCTGTGCAGCACTTCTTACTTCTATAATAACTGGGGGATTATATGTGGTCTCCTTCTAATTCCAGGTTACAAACATAGATTTTGCATGTGAATGACAAATCTACTTGCACTATATATGGATTATTTTCTAATTAATAGTTTTTGATACAAAAGCTAAAACCAAGCTGCTTGCAAATATTTGTAAGTAAAAATTCATCGCTCCTGAAACTGGCAACTACAAAGTTTTTATACACAGAAAAAAATGCCAGACAGACACTACACAGAAATAACATGGAAAATTCCAACTGCATTTGGTATAGGGGAATGACATGCGTAAAATGATATAAACTGGAAATCAGATCCCAGTAAATGAAATCAAGGAACATAAAGTTGTACATACAACCTGAATGTTCTTCACTCAAATATTTCTTGTTTGTTCTTTAATTAAAGAACTTCCAAGAAGGAAATGCACCACTAGGGATTGCTCCAAATATATATGATTTTGTATGTGTTATGGGAGACGCAATCAGGTCAGATTTAAAAGGCATAGTGTACAAAACAAAGAGCTCTGCAGAACAAAAAAAAAAAGGCATCAAAGCTTTTCCCCACTTTCTTTTCCATTTATTGTTACACAAGTCCAAAGCTGTAGTCGCCAAGGTCACCATGCAGATACAGCATAAAGGGAATGATCTGATTTCAAGAGATCATAAACCACTACATTCCAAGTGTCTGGCCCTTTACCTTTGAGAGAAAAAATATAAATAGAGGATAGACAGAAATAACCTTTTCATACATGATGCATGGTCATGTTTTTCTCTTTCTCTTCCCTTTGTAGTTGAACTTAAATCCATAAGTTTAAACCTTAAAAGCATAGATTTTCTTTGGAAACTCAGAGAGAATACTGGCTCAATTTAGGAATAAGTAGACTCTTCTCTGCTGATTACAATTGATTTTAATTAACCAATATTATTTTCAACTCTTAGATAATTAGCTTTCTATGCTTTAAAATGGGTGCTGAAGGACACTCTGGCCAAATGACTTGTCTTGAGATTTTCCAGTTCCAATTTTTCTGAAACTCCAAGTTCAGATCTTTCCTAGGCCTCAAAGCCCAACCTCCATCTTCCCGTGCCACAGTTGAAGCACTTAAGAATTGATGTTATTGGCAGATCCGAAGACATGATGTTTTTTCTGGCATTGTATCTCTCTCAAGGGAAATGTCTAGAATTTAGGGCATCAGCCACAATACACAATTTCACGTGTCTTAATCATTGAAAGGAAACAGCTTTTCCACCTATGTCTCTCTTCCCTTGCAACCTGACCTTTTAGAAGATAGGAGTGAGTTTTAGCCATATCTTACAGTCCAGTGTCATCTTCTAGTCGTGCAGAAGAGCCTCTCTCTGTACTGGATGCAAAACTGCTCATTTGAGCAGATCATCCCCCAAATACAGAAAAAATGCATTTAAAAAAAACTCATAGAGTTTATTGCTTTCAATTTATAAAATTAAGCCTGCTCCAGACAGGTAATACTGATAGATGAGTTCATAATCCCTGGGTTTTATCAGATAGCGTGTACTGATATACAATGCCTCCAGTGTGAAATGCCAGATTCCTTCCTTCTAATACTTCACAACCAAGATCCGATGTGACGCCCATTAGAACACTGATGTGGTTCTCATTTAACTCGGCCGAGCCCAGCACATGGTACGTTGCCACAACATCCTTCATTATATTGCCTGTTGACAAAAGGAATAATTACTAGTCATGACTGAACATGTGATCTGAGTTTAAAAATCAATTCCTGAAAGATGAAAATGCCAAAATTCAAATGCAAGCAGAGATAATCTCAAGCTTTCAGAATGTCAGTAACAATTTTGGATGTTTAAACAATTAATTCTGCCATCCAGGATATCTTTGCTTCCTGTCACTAATCAAATTTTGTCTAATATTGAACTACTGGCAACAACTATAGAATTGCTATGCACTTTCCATAGTTTTTCCCCGCTGTTGTATGCACATGATTATAAACGCTACCAGATCAAAATATGTGTACAAGAAACTTCAGTACTGTTCTATTATCTAGTCAAAGGCCAAAAAAGGGTGCTAGAAAAAGAAGAATAGCCCATTTTACAGGGGAGGGGGAGTTGAAGGAGGAAAACTATTTCCCCCATTTTCGCTGGTTATTCTCTCCTCCCTTCTCGTGTCATACACGAGAGTTGCTTCCATGATGGCGAGAAGGGCGTGGGAAATAGTTTTACTCCTTCAAACCTCCTGCCACTTCCTTGTAAAATGGACAATTCTCCTGTTTGGCACCCCCTTTTGGCCTCCGCCCCATAATAAAACAGTATTGGAACTTCTAAACATTCCTAATACATTGTTCCTATACATTCCCACAATTAAGCCATTGCATATTAATGCTTCGTCTAAGCACTGTATTAACTCATTATAAAATATATTGGTTAAAAATTAATGTTATTGCTCTGCCTTATGTACAGAATGCACCCAAAAATAAAATTATAGTTCACGTTGAACAACAAATAATTGTGCTTTTTACTCGTCCTGAAAGTGCTGGGAAGGATTAGCAGGAAGAGTTACAAATAATCAGACTAGCAAATGCATTATTGACTAAGCTCATAGTATTCGAAACCACTCAAGAAATGTCTGCATTTGGGGAGAAGGATTCATGTATTATTCATCTAGCAGATTCACAGCCAAGTTCTACACTATCCATGGCACAATTCGCACTGTCCCAATGCAGTTGAGAGGGAAATCATATTTTCACAGCTAGCGAAGGGATGCAGACATGCCCTCCCTCCCTGAGATTGCTATTAGTGCATTCAATTGTATACTTTAGTGAAAACAGATGAAAGTTTTGTGATAACTCACAAAACTGAGTTTTAGGTCACACGTGTGAATTTCATGAATAGTGATTGTGGGCGCAAGCTTTTGACCATACAAAGGTCATCCAGTGAGAGCAAGCACATTTCAAAGATGTGCACGTTTGTATATATATAAAAGGCTTCATTGTTATATTTCAGGTGAACTAATCATATAATAAATGTTCTCAGCCATACTTTACCATCTATAAATATGTATTTCATAGCGGCATTTCAAACACAGTTCTGGTGGGGCAAAGGAGGGGAAAGGGAATACAAAACTGAAGGTTAATAACTTGCCCATTTGTGGAAATGTGCCAATTTAATCATCAAACTGTGTGTGAGTTGTAGGTTAGCATTCTAGTAATGCATTACTGTAGCACAAGTCTGATTCATGATGTCAGGATTCATTTTTACACTCACCGTATGGACCAGACTTCCCCAAAACTTAGCTTTCAGGCAGTGCAACCCAGCCTTTCTTCTCTCTAGCCATTTCTGTGTTGCTAGAGAGCAAGGAATGACTAGCTATTTAACCTGCTCTTTTACTGTAGCTAGATGCACTATGACAGTCATCCATCCTCAGATGTGCAGTTGTACCAGGATCTTGAGAGTATCTTCAACTATTTGTTCTCACTGTCTCCCATGACTGGAAGAATACTGCAGACATACCATATTTACTGGAATCTAATGGTCACTTTTTGGCTACTTTGCATTGCCAAAATTGATATGTGCGTTAGATTTGATGGCACATTAGAATCGTGCATATAAACCCACTTGTGAAAAGGTCTGGTGGAACCCGGGACCCCAGAGGCTGGACTGGGGGAAGGGATGTGCACTAAGAGACTGTTCCCTGTGGTGATAGCAGCCTCAGGGTTACATGGTGCCTGGAGAAGGATTTGAAGTAGCCACCTAGTAACCAAGTTGATCCTGCCATTTAGCCGTAGATCCTGCCTCCCAGGCTGCCTATGGGGTCTTTAACCCCCCCCCCCCAGTTCCATGTGGTTCCCCCATCCACACAGCCTTCACCCCCCCCCCCCACTCCCATCAGTTTTGAAGGTCTTTTGAAGGAGGCCAATTGGGAATCATGCACAGCCTCAACCTGATGTAGGGGTATGGCTCCCAACATGGCCTCATTCATGCTGCCTGCCTCCTTGATATGCTACATATGCAATGTTGGGTACTTTACATTAGAAGGCAAATCCATTTATTGCAATGTGCATCTTCAAAACTGAGGCGCACATTACATTCAAGGGTGCACTATACTCGAGTAAATGCAGTTATTTCCCTGTGTCTTGGTCTACAACTGTAGCCCCATCCCCCACATACACACAGCATTTCTTAAATCACATACTCTGCTGATTTGATAGGTTACAAAATCCATGGATCAACCTCTGTCTTTTAAAATAATGCAGTTCGAACTCAACCCTCAGAACTGGGCATAGTAAAATGCATCAATATATACATATATCCAGGAACACAGCACTAATACAACTTGGAACGCCTTTAATGTTCAGCCTAAGAGTTTTATTGGTTTAGAGCAAAACAGCCAAGGAAGCATTTTGCAAAAATACTGCAAGACTGAGGAAGAAATAAATGGCGACTGAATCCCCTCAGGAAGTTTAAAGTATAGGAAACCTAATCTAGAGAATATGCTTAAACCAACAGTAATGTGTTGGCTTTCAAAAGAAAATTAAGATCTATTAAAGTCCATGCACTTATAATGCTGAAAAGGAATGCTGCACAGCATATTAAAATATTTTGGTTAATTTCCTGTTCAGAAAAATTGTTCCATAATGACAGCTTACGGTCTTACTTGGCTCAGTATATCCCGCTCTAAAATGCTTGGGTCAGCCCCTTTATTTCTTCATATTTCCATATGTATGGAACTGCTAATTTTAGCAGAGGAGCACCTACTAACATTATAACTTCCCTCTTCTTTCTACCATGATTTTAAAGCTATTCTGATACTCTCTACAGCACCACTGTGGCAGAGATAATTGAATCAGCTCCATTCGTGGTTCAGTGCCTCTGTTGTTTAAAGATTGGGGGGGATGGATTACTGTAATGCACTCTATGTGGGGCAGCCTTTGAAGATGGCCCAGAAATTAAAACTAGTGCAAAGATCGGCAGCCAGGCTACTGACTGGGGCTAGCTATAGGGAGCACACCACACCCTTAGTAAAGCAGCTCCATTGGCTGCCTATAAGTTTCCAGTCCCAATTCAAAGTGCAGGTCATTACCTGCAAAGCTCTATATGGTTCGGGTCCAACTTTTCTACATGACCACATCACCCCTATGAACCTGCACTGGATCTAAAGATCTGTTGGCCCTCCTCTTGGTCCTGCCACCATCTCAAGCACAGTTGGTGGGGTTGAGGGAGAGGGCCTTCTTGGTTGTGGCTCCCCAGCATTGGAATGCCCTCCCCAGGGAAATCAGGCAAGCCCCTGCTATTCAATCCTTTCGGAGGGAGCTGAAGACATGGCTACTCAAGCAGGCCTTTGATAATGGCTTAAGCATCATCTAAATTGGAGGACCTAAACAGAATGAAGTTTTACCCTGTCATTTTAATGTTGATTTTTAACCTAGGTTGTGGCTGGGACGCTATTGGTTTGTACAGCTCATTTTTAACTTCAATGTCTTGTTGTATTGTCACCAGTTATTTTTATTTGAATTCGAGTTGTAGTCTGTCAATTATTGTCAGTTGTTGTTTTATGTTACTTGATGTTGCTCATTGGTTTGGGTAAACTTTTGTTGTATTTTATATGTTCTGTATTGCACTTTTGTTGTTATGTAAGCCACCTGAGTCCCTTCCAGGAGATGGTGGTGAGATATAAATAAAGTTGTTGTTGTTGTTATTATTGTTATTCTTCCATAGAAACATCAAATAATGTAAAATGCATGATTATTTCTTACTTCAGTATGAAAAATTCAAAGAATATACAATACATGACTTATAAAAATATATAGAACTTAAAGGTTACTTTTCCCAATATGCCAAGTGTAGGAGTTTGCAGCTAAAGCATTCCTAAGAGATGGCTATCCAATCTCTGTTTACTAGATTGGTCATTTATTGTAAAATACTATCAAGTTTGTGTTGACCAATAAAGCTGTTATTATCATGTAGCCTAACCAATTAGATAAGCTTTATGGTGTTGTATAGAACTTCCACTTAAAATCACTAGGAGAAAGAGGAAGACATTTATCACAGCTGCAGAATTTGAACAAAAATCCTTGAGGGCCAAATATAGCAGAGATTGGCTCTTCCTGTTTTCTTGTAATCCTTATGTTAAGCTGAGAGCAGATTCTGCATGGTGCTTGTTTTGTAGTAGGCTTAGACATGCTTCACTGCTACTGCTGCTTTTGAGAAACTGACTTCCTTCCTCAACTCTGCATATCTTCCAAGGATGATAACAATCCTTTTGGGAAGTGAGTTTTTTGGTGGTTGATAAGCAGGAAATTACTTTACTAGTGGATTACTTTTCAATTAATTGTTATGCAGGATTATTTTAATATATAGTTCTATTAATCCCTGTTCTGAATTGGTGGTGACTGTGGAACTTGTCATTTCAGTTTATTAACCTAGACCTTACATCAGATAAGAATGCTACTAAAAGGGAAGAAAGTTGAAGCTACTGCATCATATGACAGTGTAGATCCTGCCTAAGATGATTGCAGTTTAAAAGAGGTAAAAGCAAATGCGTTGCAAACATAACTTCTCTACAAATGCATGAGTTAAAGGCATTTCAGCTGATTATGAATTCAATGGTATAAAATATGGGTAAAAAATAGACTACAATTCAAAGCTTATCTTTGAATTCCATCTGCTGATGGACTGTCAGGCTTCATTTGAGATCATACAAATCTCTTTTTTTGATTTTGGTTTTGAGTAATTCTAATTTTTTTCTATTTTTTCCTTTTATTGTTACCCATTTTCCCTGTGTCCCTTCTTACATGTCCCAATTGGAAATTTATCAACTAAGCGTAGGACTATAGGACTGCAGTCTTCAGCACAAATTCTGTGATTTCAAAGCATTACAACATAATATTTTTAAACAATCTGTCAGTTGTGTAAGCGAAGTCTATAATTGTTGGAGAAATTGGTGACAAATATTTAATAGAATTTAAAGTGTAATCATTCGATATTTACTCCAATGTAAGATTTGGAAAATCTGGTTCTACACTGACCATATAATGCAATTTGAATTCCACTGAACTGCATTATATGATTAGTGTGGAACCAGCCTGAATTTTGTTGGAGTTACTTTCATAAAAATATGTTTAGAACCACAGCCTTATTTGGTCAATTTCTGGTTCATTATAAATTACTATTTTAGGCTAATGTGCACTTGCAGTTTCCTGTAGTCCTCTGTCCTGAATAGAACCATTCTTTAAGTAAAATTGAATAGTAGCTCTTGGAGGCTTTGGTGGAGAGATGGCGTTTTTCTCAACAGACCAAGATGCATCAACTTTTGCTCCAGATGGACCAACAAGAGAGAATCATTCTTTATTCATATAGGTTTTCTGTTTGGGGCACAATAGAGTTACAATTCCTTAATAATTAAACCCATATCCTGTTCAACCAACAAATATTAAAAGGGAACAAATTTTAGTCTTCAGGAAGTCACCCATCCAAGCATTAATTAGATATGGCCCATTGGACTTCAGCATCCTGTGCTATCACACCGTAAGTTTCACTATTGTTTTTTAACAGAACAAATGTGCTTAATTGTGGTAAAATTGTTGAAAATGTCATCTGTAGATAACAGGAATATAAATATTTTAATATTAAAAAACAAATAATCAACCACAAAAAGGTATTTTGGAATACTGATATTAATTCTTAAGAACTAGTTGTATGGCAGGCAATCCTCTTGAAAAGAGCTCACTGAGATATGTCATTGCTTCTTAAAGAGTAAAACAGCCCTTCAAGTGTTACCATCAGCTCACTGTCCAACATATTCCCTGTATGTGCAAAATATATTCTTCAGAAGAATCCAATTAGGAAAAAGATGTGAGTGGCTTAAACAACAATACCAAACTAATCCAATAATACCAAATATAAATGTAAAGCCTGTAAATTGCTTTGGCAATAAATGAAATTCGTTGTCATAATGTTGACTTTTATGGAGACTCGTCAATGCTGATTCTCAATTAAATGATTTTATTCACTTTATATTTTGTGGTGGTAAAGCTTAAATAGGTTTTTAATCAGTTTTAACTGCTTATTTTTAACACTGTTAATATTCAATTCTATTTTAACATTTATAATTTTTTGGGTTTTAAATTGTATTGGTTTTACTGAAAGCCATCCCGAGTCTCATTTTTTTGGGAGAAAAAGTGAGGTAATAATGATGATGACAACACATAGCAATATCTCTTTTTTTTTCTATCTGAACAATATCAAGCCCAATATTTGGAAGAAGAAATAGGATGAAAACCAATTAAGTTGAAGGCCAATAAACCAAGACTGAGATTTTGTCATTTAGTATTCTACAGGTTCAGGGAGTCCACTTATACTGGATAGTGTAGCACTTGCCATGTTTTTGATTCCAAGATGACACTAGAACCCAAATGGTAGGAAGCACCTATTGTTGAAAGCTTTCATGGCTGGAATCACTGGGGTGTTGTGTGGTTTCCAGGCTTTATGGCCATGTTCTACTGTGTTCTTTACCACCATCAGATCCTATGAAGTTGCCATACAGCTTGGAAATCACACAACACAGCTATTAGTATCTTTGGCACTTGCAAATTATGGCTGAATCCAGATCAGCATTATTTGATTTCAATTATCTATGCTTTAGTGACATTCCCCAATAGGCTGTAGAATATATGCACCAATCTGCTTCGAAGATACAGAAGCAGTGATAAGAAATCACAATGCTCTAATCCCAAAAGTGTTGGCTTTCTTTGAGGTACTGTACCCAACTGAAAGCTTTGACATTGGCATTTGGATACTAAATGATTTGGGCATTGGTACTCAAGCTTGCTATTCCTCTACTCCAACTTTTCTGGACCATCTACAGAAGAGGCTAGCAAGATCTGTAACAGCACTCTGTTTATGGAACACTCTTCCTGCAGACACTAGTCTTTTCCCACAGCATAGTCATTCAAACTCCACCTGTAAACACTTTCATTTATTTAAGCTTTTGTATCTTAGCACAAGCATGTTTGGTGCAGAGAGATTCAACAGGATTCCAAGGATCTTTATATTTTTATTTAATGGTTGTTTCTTGTTGTTGCCGCCGCCAGTATTATTAGTTGCCTTGTGTTTTTGGGCAGAATATAAGAGGCATAACCAAATAAATGCAAACAAGTATTTAGTGGAGAGAAAATGACGAAAATTGGATGCTGTAGCTGATACGGTTCCATTGAATATAATCTTAGCTCCTGTTTGTCCAGTGTTAATGGATACTTTTCAATTTGTGCAGTCTGAGAAAGTGGACAGGATTCTTGGAGATTATTGCTGCTAAATGTGTTCTAGATCTTTACCTTTCCTGGTTTGTCAGTCAGACCAGAGGCGGACTGGCTGAGTGTGTGAAGGAGGTAGTCAATGCTTTCTTACAACAAGGAAATATTGGAACTTGTCTAAAAGAAGGTAGTTGTGAGACCTCTGTTGGAAAAGCTCCTCTATAATTGGCAATTATCATCCAAACTTCCATTTTGGGGAAAGGTATTGGTGTGTGAGGTGGTCTCCTAACTCCAAGGGTTCCTGATGAAATAGTTTGGCTAGATTATTTTCAAACTGGTTTCTAGCCTTATTATGGAACAGACAAGTTTGGTGACCATGGTGGATGACCTATGCAGAAGACTGGACAGTGGGGGGTGTATTCCTGGCCCCAACTACACTATTTAATGTAGTTTCAAACCAGTGGCGGTTTTGCTGTGCAGATGGTTACACAGGAAACCTTGGAATCAGTGAGAAGCCCAGGTAGTGATTACACAAACCATAGAGCAGCGGGTCACGTTAAGGGCTTTCTTTTGCACCCATTTGCAGGAGTTTGTCGTTGGTCTACATTACATGGTCCGAGGATAGTGGCCAAAGCTAGTTCAGCTGGAAATCTCTTGGCCTTTAACTGTAGTATCTTTCTGAGTTGCCACACTGCAATAAAATTTGGAGGCACTATTCTACTTTAGGGGCGACCGCTGACTGCTTGATTGTTTTTATACTGTTTTATATTGTTTTATACTGTTTTACAATGTTATTATTATATTTCTGTTAAATTTTATATTTATGTTTCTTGATGTGGGCGCCATGGGGTGCCGATTTGTTAGCCGCCCTGAGTCCCTCTGCGGAGGTTGAGATAGGACAGGATATAAAAGCCCAAAATAAATACATAATAAATAAACCCCCTGCCAAGAAGTAGGAAAATTGTATTCAAAGCACCCCCAACAGATGGCCATCCAGCCTCTGTTTAAAAGCTTCCAAAGAAGGAGCCTCCACCACACTGCTGAACGGCTCTCACAGTCAGGAAGTTCTTCCTAATGTTCAGATGGAATCTCCTTTCTTGTAGTTTGAAGCCATTGTTCCGCATCCTAGTCTCCAGGGCAGCAGAAAACAAGCTTGCTCCTTCCTCCCTATGACTTCCTCTCACATACTTATACATGGCTGTCATGTCTCCTCTCAGCCTTCTCTTCTTCAAGCTAAGCATGTCCGGCTCTGTAAGCCACTCCTCATAGGGCTTGTTCTCCAGACCCTTGATCATTTAGTTGCCCTCCTCTGGACACATTCCAGCTTGTCAATATCTCTCTTCAATTGTAGTGCCCAGAATTGGACACAATATTCCAGGTGTGGTCTAACCAAGGCAGAATAGAGGGGTAGCATCACTTCCCTGGATCTAGACACTATACTCCTATTGATGCAGACCAAAATCTCATTGGATCTTTTTGCCGCCTCATCACATGAATATCATATGAATTTTCATATGAATCTTTGTGTATTGAGAATTAACTTTTTAATCTTTTAACAGCAGTTCAATGTGATTGTTCTAAGTGAAGACTGGAATCCTAGGAGTGTCTCAGGTACCACAGAACTGGGATTTTTCTACAGGGCTCTGACCTCAGAGGGAAAGATCCACTCTCAGATCTCACTGCCCCATTAATCTTTTTTGAATTCTTTACCTCACTGAAGAAAAGGGCAGATCAGGGAAACGTAGTTGTCTGGCGGGAAGGCTATAATTGCACCCCCAGCTCTCCAACTCTTCCCTTGGGAAAATGTTAAACTAGGTTACTGCTTACAGTGGAAGGGAAAACAATAAAAATTGAAATAAAAGAAGTAGAAAAAAAGAAAAAGAAAAACTACAAGAACAGTGAATGCTATTCCTTACTTTTGCTCTGGGGATAGGAGTCCAGCATTGCTTCAGGAATTGGCAGGAACTTTGGCCTAGTAAGTTACTCCAGCAAGTGTACCACTAGTTCAGTGCTTCTCAACCTGTGGGTCCGTGGGTGTTTGGCCTACAACTCTCAAAAATCCCAAACAGTTTACCAGTTGTTAGGATTTCTGGGAGTTCAAGGCCAAAACATCTGAGAACCCAGATGTTTTGGCCTTGGAAGAGGTTGAGAACCACTGCACTAGCTGAAGGAAGCAGTGGAATAGGCTGCCTTGGAATGTAGTGGAGTCTCCCTTTTTGCAAGTAATTAAACAGGAGCTGGACAATAATATGATGGGAATGCTTTGTCCTGAGTGCTTTGTCCTTTGGACTGGATGGCCCCTGAAGTCTCTTCCAACTTGTGTGAAGCAGCTGGGATTCAGATGAGTAGTGTTTGTTATGATAACTCATATGATTCTCTCTAAGTTGCTGGACACAAATGCATACTTTCTTGTGACAAAATGATATTTGAAAACAAATAGCTTCTTCCTAAAGATGTGCAGTTTAAAATGTGAGGATAAATGGATCAGCACTTCAAGATGTTTATAACATGTGCAAAATGTGAGTTACCAAGTATTACCATCCCAAGCCTATATGCTGTTTTCTTAATCTATAGTGCCAATACATTGTTGCTGAGCACTGAAGTAAAATTATGCCTATTACGTGTAATATAATTTTTGATAATGTAGTGATAGAACTTCTAGTTGGTGACCACTAAAGTACTTCTACAGAGGTGACTAAGCTTCAACGCAGGGTAATAATATTAGGCCTCTAATCCTATACTTATATTTAGACGTTTGTTAGTGTGATTTATCAAGTAAATTCCTAAAATACTTTAAAGTCCCGGCAGTTTTAAAAGGCATTGCCATTTAGTGCATTATTCAATGGTGAAGAATGCTGGTACTAACTTCCCAACAGCACTTGGAGTAAGCGTCACTAAACAGCGATGAACTTAATAGAAATATGCTTAAAAGTACCAAACAGTATATTTATGCTACAGTACCCTGCTGACTTAATTTGGGAATAAGTCTCAAAGAAATTCATAAAATGTGTGCTTCCACCTATGCATGTTTAATTAGAAATAAATTACACCTTGCTCAATAGGCCTTCTTCCCGAATACGCTGAGTAGGATCAAGCTATTAAGTCAAAAGCAGTAAGTATACTGCAAATGCTGAATTATGAGTAAATATTAATAGTAATAAGTAAAATTGAGAGTTTCTCTTTGAATTGTGTGTCAGGAGCATAATTTTCCACTTCATAATATATTAGAAAGCAACAGATTATCTGTTTCAACATTTGAACTGGAGTTTTATTGAGACAACACACTGGCCATGGAGTTAAAACTTTATTTTTAGGCATGGACTATCATACAGACACTTTACAGAAAGAAATATTACAGTTTCAAGATTAATGTAAAAGGAAAGTAGATGATAAATAGATCCATTCTGTTAAAACTTTTCCAAATGTCCTTACAAAAGAAATTTTGGAAGATTTTATATTTGTTCTTTTAAAAGTCCACTTCTTTATCTCAAAAACTTTCAATTTGATTTGGGCCAATTGTAAATTATTCTGAAAGATATAAGAATCAGAACTAGGATACTTTCCCCAATTACATTTTCAGAGCTACATCAAAGTAAAGACAACACCAAATGCAAGTAGGAAAAAAAGAGACGATATTAGCCCAGTTTTTGAAAAACAACCTTGCTGAAGGGTATTCATTAAAATCTTGGTTGTATAATTAATGTGTGTGTGTGTGGTTGTATAATTATAATGTGTGTGGTTGTATAATTAATGTGTGTGTGTGTTTCTATAGGATAAAACAAGAATGTTGGTTAGAAGCTGAGCTCCGTAGCCTTCTATACTGTCTTGAGCTCCATGATTCTGTCATTTAGTTTTGCAGTGCACCATATATACTCATGTATAAGTTAATGGTCAGTTTTGGGGCCAAAATTATGAATATTTATTTGATCCACCAAGGGTCATTCCACAAAGAAGCGCACACACCCACCAATGGTAGCGCACTATCATTATTTTCCCACTCAGGCAGCTTTGAACTTAGTCCATTCCCCTATCCGATTGTTTACAGTCTGGCTACTTTTACAATAACTTACCACCATTGGTTGATGAGCGTTGTTTTAACTGAGTTTTAAGTTGTTGTTTTATATGCCTATATGTTTTACTTAATTGTATTTTAAATTGTGTTTCATTTTATATTCTTTTTTAGGCACTTTGTGCCATGTGTAAGCCACTCTGAGTCCCTTCAGGGAAATGGTGGCACAATATAAGAATGAAGATGTTATTGTTGCTGTTATTATTATTATCATCATTATTATTATTCAAAGAGATCACAAGTAATACCATGGCAGAGAGAGTAGTGGGGTTCAGTGATTTTTAAAAAATTCTTCCAGGAAGGAAGTATTTCCCTTTCATCTCCCCAGTTTATTCACTTTATTTTGATCTCACCTTTCTCCTGTTACAGGGATTTAAGGTGGCTAATGGAAAATATGACATAATACAATTATAAAAAGAGCACAATCAAAAGGAGAAAAAAGAGAAGGGAATGTTCTTATTAAGTTAAGGTACATTATCCATATAGACCCATGGATAAATTAACCCGGGGGGGGGGGGGGGGGAGGTTGGTTGCTTTTTTGACTAAAATTATTATTATTATTATTATTATTATTATTATTATTATTATGACACAAAAACACAGTATGTCACAGCAAACAAGATCTATATGCTGTATTTCATATCACAAAATCACAAGTCGAACACTTCCCAAGCGTCTACGACTGTGTGATTATTATTATTTAAACAAAAGCACAGTATGTCACAGAAACGAGATCTATATGCTGGATTTCGTATCACAGAATCACAAGTCGAACACTTCCCAAGTGTCTAGGACTGTGTGATGTATTTTCGAATGATGCGCGCAGATCCAAGTAAGGTGACCTTTTGCAGTTGACAGATCATGATTTTGTCGATAATGATGATGATAATTATATAACATTGATAGCTTGTCTACATTTGAGTTAACAATTCCACCATTCGGGATATGAGATTACTCCAGTATTGGAAGGATCCTCAAATTCTAAAAGTGTTGCAATTTTTCATTGTTCTCAAGTCTTGTATCGGAATATTGAAGATGAACTATGTTCACTGCATCTGGAAGTCTTTCTTGAGAAATACTCTGGATTCTTTCAAGACAAATGAACTATTTAAAAAGAGTGGCAAAGTTTTTAATGCACCAGTGTAAAAAAAAAAAGGTGTCCTATGAACATTGCTATTCATATTCTTGAGACATGGTAAGCCCAAATAAATAAAGATTTGAAAAAAATTCTTCTGCCTGCAGATACACGCTGTATTCTCACCTAAGTACAAGCAACCCTCGGTTTATGAACAAAATAGGCTCTGTAGGTTTGTTAAATTTATAGGTATGTCAGAACAGGTACATTTTTTTGAGCTTTGAATAGCATAGTGAAGAATTAATACCCCTGTAAAGTTTGTCTTAATGTATGTGCCCCTGTTCAGAAGATTTTACTTCACTTTCTGTCCCTTTGATGAATGGTTTTTGAAAAAATTGGGTTTTCATGGAAACAAGGATTGGTGGTAAAGATTCCATAGAGATACCTTTTAGGCTTTCATGGCCAGAATCACTGGGAGTTTTTTTTTGGGCTGTATGGCCATGCTCCATTAGCATTCTCTCTTAAGGTTTTGCCTGCATCTGTGACTGGCATCTTCGGAGGACCTGTTTATAGTTAGGCATGTGGAGTGTATATATACCTGTGGAATGTCCAGGGTGGGAGAAAGAACCCTTGTCTGTTTAAAGAAATTATTAACGTTGTAATTCGTAAGCTTGAATTAGCATTTGAGTAGCCATGAAGTTTGCAAAGTCAATCAGCAAAGGTATCTGCATAGAGGTAGCCTGGCCTTTGTTGCCTAGATGCATCCTGTTTGGGAGGTGTTTGCTGGCCCTTGATTGCTTCTTGTCTGGAGCTCTCCTATTTCTGGGATGTGTTCATTAATTACTGTCTTGATTCTGGTGTTTTCTTTAATACTGGTAAGTAGAATTTGTTCATTTTTATGATTTTCTGCTTTCTGTTGAAATTGTCCACATGCTTGTGGATGTGAATGGTTCTCTGTGTAGTCTGACATAATCCCTTCACCATCCTGTGGAAGGATGGCAAGCATGGCACCATTCCATGCTCACTGAGAAGAGAGTTCAAGAATCTGGGAGCATCCACCAAGAAGGTTTTCTCTTGTACAGGTAGTCCTCAAGTTGCAAACATCCAACTTACATACAATTCCTAATTACAAACAGGGGTGAGACAATAGGAAGTGAGAGGAAATCTACTCCTAGGAAGGGAAATTTACTCCTGGATAGAGTTGTTATTATCATGGGAAAAAAGGTGCCTCTATTGAAGCTTTATCATCAATCCGTGTTTCCACAACAAGCTCATTTTTAAAAAAATCCACTTATTATAGGGACAGAATGTGAGGTGAAATCTTCTGAACAGGGGCACAGACAGCAAAACAAACACCACAGGGGGGTTTCCCCATGCTATTTCATTTCTACTACCTAGGCAGCTACTGCTCCTCAAAAGTTGACATTGAATCCAAAACATAACACTGTCTGAGCTCTGTGATGATGGCTGAATTCAGGGTGGCTTAATAAAAATAGAGCCATCATAGGGTTAACAAAATGTAGAGAATACAGGTTAACATAATGATGAACTGGAAAGAGAAACTGGCTACCTGAAAATAAGACATACCCATAAATTAGGCTGAAGCAGGATTTCTAAACATTTGTGCAATATAAGTCATACCCTGAAAATAAGACATAGTGATAAAAGCTGAGGCATAGAAGGAGACATAGAAGGTGAAATGGAAGAACTTTCCGCTGCAGAGACGGAGGCGAGTCCGGGCCTCCCCCCCCCTCACTTTCTGCCTCCTCCTCCTCCTCCTCTTTTTTCTCCTTCTGTTCTTTCTTCCCTTCGGGCCAGGCCAAGCAAGGCTTCATCCCCAAGTGAGGGAGGGAGTGCATCACTGGCTCCAAAAGGGCCGTGGTTGGTGGTGCTGCTTCCCTTCGGCCCATCCTCGGGAAGTCTCCTCAGTGAAGTGAGGAGCAAGACACTCTGCTTTAGGTATTGTGTGTCCTCAGGGGGAAGTAGTAAAGCTGTAGCTGCCATTTTACTCAGCACTATATTTGAAAAATATGCCATAGTGTGTCTTCTTGAGGAAAAATAAAGACAGTGTCTTGTTTTCAGGGAAAGACGGTATTTGGCGGCAGTTACAATAAAAGGAATGGTAGAATGTAAACAAATGCCATTAAGACGGAATCCTATATACCAGTGGTTCCCAACCTGTGGTCCATGGACCACCAGTGGTCCACAAGAACTAAAATATGGTCCACGGCCTCACCATTACTACACCATTGCAATGAGAGCGACTGATGTCACGAAACCTCTTACAGTGCTGAGGATTATTAAATATGGGCGAGCAGATGGCAACTACTGGATGGCATATGTTATGTATCAGAAACTAGCACTGATGTGGTCTATCCAATGCAATTTTCTGAATCAGCACCAAAAATAACCAAACCAAATATAAAGTTGACCAAAAACTGATTTGTAACCCTTTTGGTACAAAAGGGTTACAAATCAGAGTGGTCCCTGGTCAAAGTGGTCCCTGGATAAGTGGTCGCTGGTCAAAAAAAAGGTTGGGAACCAGTGCTATACACATTCATTTAGAAGGAAGTCTCACCAACCACAATTTCTGAGTAGAAATGCATAGGATTACATTGTAAATGTCTGTAACAGTTGCACATACATAGAGCTTATTATAAACATGTGCAAATCTGTATTGAGAATATATATTATCTGTGGTTTGTAATGATGGAATCTGCTTTTACCTGACTTTGCAACTCTTAAACATAAACTAATCACATTAGTAGGAAGGGAGCTTACCTCTTTTGCATTAAAAATAAAGCTTGTGGCTACTGTGTAATGTCTATACAAGTTTCTAATAATGACAAATAGCAAGAAAGCACTAAACTACCTGGAAGCATTTATCTGAAAAGTAATTAAAGAAATCCAAGTTTCACGAAGTGGTGGGATTTACAGTCAAGTCCTTTAATCATTGTTGTTTGTTTTTTTGCCCTTGTAGGGGGACAGCAATGTTACGGGGAAGCATATCAACTTTGGCTTTTTACCTAATGATCATCACTAACACAATTCTGTTGCAACTTAGAGGAACTGCAGGAGGAGTGGTAGTCAAATCCTGAGTGGCTTAACTGTTCCTGCAGTAGATAACATGGCAGCCCTGCCTTGTAGTCTTTTCATAAGATACATTCATCCACTCTCTTTAATCCTTCTATCTCTTGTCAAAAGCCAATGACAATCATAACAAAGTCTTAACGTATTTCTTGGAATATGCTCAGTGTTGAGGTTTTTGGTTAATCTATTTATGAAAGGCAGAGTAGTCTCACGAGAACATGTCTTTTGCTTCTTGCAGCTCCAAATGACACATGGACAGAGTGCTTAAGAGGACACTATGAGTCAAACTTTGAATCCATCTAAACATTGCAGTTTTATAACCACTGCTGCATCTAGATTGATGTAATTTCCTTAAATATAGCAATAAGTAATTTTAACAATTTTCTTCCCTTTGGAGGAAGGTTTTTGAAAACTGGTTGTTTTTTTTACTACTATTCACAATTTGGGATTCTGCGCAAAATTTGCGCATTTTTGTTTTGAGGTGAAAAATATTCTTTTACAAAACACAGTTTTTCTGAACAAAATAAACATATGCTATTCTGCAGAATATTTTGTGTAGAAAATTGCTTTTTCTGTGCAGAACATATTTCTGTGCATATACATTAGTTTCTGTGCAAAAAACATTTCCTGCAAAGAAAATAGCATTTTTATATGCCAAAAAGCTATGAATGAATTTTGTACAGAGGAGGTCCCTGAACTATAAATAATCTTGTTGTATGAATTTCATGCAGCTGGAGTCAAGGTTTCCTGAGATCTATCTAAGGAGAGATGTAATGAGAGTTGTATATAACAAAATCTGTATGCTTAAGAGAGCTTCCTGCATACTATTCAAAACCCCAGCCAGGTAGAACTATGGGTACAAAATGCTCGGTTAGGAGGGCTGCTTAATGGAAATCTAGAATAATAAATAGTATTTTATTGCAGAAGCAAGTCGTTGGGACCGCAGAACTATGGCTAAAATCCTAAAAGGCACTTTGTAGAATGTAAACTTCAATGAACTCCAAGTGAACATGCCTGTGACTGAACTGCAACAAATATACTGCCCTGTGAGATTTTATAAGCAAGAGCCTATTTGCAGTAAGTCACAAAATATCATAATAACCTAATTAAATTTCAAAGCACCACAAACATAGATAACAATTTTGTTACCCAAATGGCAAGTTTTGGGGTTTTACCATTTCTATACAATGCATATGATGGAAAATTTTGGCTTTAACATTCTTTCAAACCGTTACTAACTGTTTTCATAGGCAAAGGTAAGAAGGTAGTAGTAAAACATGTAGTATTTTCAGAATTAGCGGGCATGTTTTTTTAAAAAAGAAAAAATAATGTTGCCATTTTGAGACATCTGTTTTAAGAATATGAACCATAGTTTTTAAAAGTCTCACATGTCAATGTAATTTCACACATCCACAAATAATATGCCCAAGCTTAATGGCTTAAATTAATAAATTATCAATTGGATAATGCACAACATTTTCTTATTACAAAGCTAATTCAGAGTCTCAGTGGGCATTAACAACCCTTACTGCCACATTAAATGCAGTAACAATTCTGAGGGGCTTAATTTGAAACAGATAAAGTAAGAAAAGGAAAAGAATGCCATTATGCCAAGTATTATAATCAAAATACACAAGAGGTAGATCCAAATTATTTTTATCCACAAATATCAGGAATTGAAAAGCCACAAAACTGTGTGTTTATATTAATTCTGACGTATATAGGGATGGGTTTAATTTACTAAGTGAGGTGGAATATCATACGTAAAAGCTAGATGAAGTAAAATATTACATGAAAAAGAATATATTAAGAGTAGGCCTTCATTACTCAGCCAGTATATAAAATTTAGAGGTTAGTGCAAGCTTCCAATGATCTGCTATAACTTCTTATAATGGTTGGGGTGTGGAGGGTTGTGATATATTGTGGTGTGTGTTGGGGAAGGCATTTAATTTCATTGTGCAACAGCACAATGACAATAAAGCTATTATATTCTATTACAATTATGTGTGTGCATGGCTAAAAAGCTATTATCTTACTATCAAATCTGAAGAATTCTGAACCAATGACATCTAATGGTATACATAGTATACACAATGAGGAAATATTTTAATACATGCACCTTCAGAAAAAGGATTTTAACATACATGCACCCTTGAAATCTCAAAGTAGATGTGAGTAAAGCCTCTCTCTGAAATCCTGGATCTGTCCACCACCATGTTAATGATGAGCTACATGGATCAATAGTATGATCTGGGTTCAGGAAAATTCCCTACCACTTATCACAGTTGCCCAATACACATTTTACTCTCTCACTTGAACAACTTCAAACATGACAGCAGAGAAATCTCTAAATTTAATTTTAAGTAGAGTTTTGAGAAGTAGAATGAGCTATAAATGGATGTACAGGTTGATATACAACTCCTGCATATATTTCCCAAAGGAGGATTTTGCCACTTTTAATGCATACTTCAGGTACCCATAAACTGTTAATATTTTAATATTCTCTACATGGGGCTCATCTTGGAAAGTGTTTACAAGTGATAGCAAGTACAAAATGAATCTATCTGATTATATGAGATCACGTATCTATGTTCTTCTGTGTGAGCTTTTGATAACCCATATCATTGGTTGGTCCCAATTGCAGTAGCTTCTTATTTTATATACAACCTGGTATTCTCCTGCAATGGTACTCAAGGGAGCTTACAAAATGTCCCAACAATTTGCTTCAGATTTCAACTCAAAAGTGCTGAATTTGACATACAGAACCATAAATGGCTTGGGTTCATATCTGAAAAATGCCTCTTTTTATACAAGCCTACCTACAATCTGAAATTCTCATGCTAGCGACCTTATCAGATGGGGGAAAAATTGGTGGCATGATCCACTTCATTGCCCCTTTAAGAATGGAGCCCACCGACTCCCATTACACAATGTACTACTACTTCTGGCAGGGCTCTGTGCTTAAAGGGGTGGCAAAGTGGGAGCAACACGGCACACTTCTTGTGCTGCCATGGAGTAATCTGAGGAAGCTGGATGGTTGACACTTCCCCTGTGGGATCGCCCTGTGGTTGGGCGATGCGGAGCATGGGGTGCCCGGTTCCCCATACCCGATGGTGGTCGCCGGATTTGTCATGATGCGTGGCATTTCTGTCAGCTAGTGTGAAGAGATCATAAGTTACTGAATACATAAAACCAAGCTTTCTCTGTAGCTGCACCACAGTTGTAGAAATCCAATATAAGGAAGTCGATTTTGCATGACCTCTATTAAACATCTAGCAAGATGAAAGTACCATATTATTTTTAGTGCTCTTTGGTGCTCTCAAGGGTTTTTTTTTTTAAAAGAACAATTTGGTTCCATTCTTAAACCTTTTTTAAAAAAGTATTGTACCCTGTGTTTGGATATTTTTAAAAAACTGGGCTGAGGGAAAACAAATAGCAATCTTCACTTAATGTTGTATTTAGAAAAGGTGAATTGAAAAAGCCTCTCGAGTGTACAGATAATTGCGTTCAATGTTCTCTTCTTCTACTATTTCACTCACTCACTCACTAACTACTATGATACTACCACGAGCATTAGCACTAGCATTTCCCAGGACTACATTTTGGATCTTCTAATTAGATCTTGGGCCAATTTGATATCCGCCACATCCATATTTGAAGATATCTGTAATAGTAATATAAACTCAGGAAACACTTTCCCCCCTTCTTAGAATCTTCATGAACTGCATCATTTATCTAACATGCAACATGCTTCAATAAGAAACAACAACATGAGGTATTTTAAAACAATGTTTTATTAGAAATGATTCAGACCAGAAAGAATGGGATTAGCTACTGATGAGAAGAGTGAGAAAAATCAGAAGCCATAGTTCGAAAACATGAACTGTAAAAAGAAAAAGGGGGGATATTCTGCTGATGTTTTACAAGGTTTAATGATCACCTGCAGTTAGCTATGTAACTTCATACCAATTTCAATTGCAAAAGTGTAGTTCTCTGTGGAAATATTCTTATCCAAATATTCTTATCTTTTCATAATCATCTTCCAAATTAGAAAAATGGAAGAGCTGAGGTACAGTATATATCACTGTGATAGGCTATAAGAATTTTTGAAATGACATTTATGCAAAAAAACCTGTATCCATTTTTAGGTAGTTATGGCAGGATCAAATTGTCTATTTCCAGCCATACAAGGAGTCATTTCTTTCAATTCCCCTTTTCAGCTGCACCTATAAACTGTTCCAAAAGAACCCAACTCCCCAAAATTTCTTTTTGGGGTCTAGATGAGTACATAAAGCTTATATCTGTGTAACCCAGGGGTGGAAATCACACAGTCCTTCAGATGTTGTACCACAACTCCAATCACTGCTCCTTATTAGCTATATTGGCTGAGGCTGGTGGGAACTGCAGTTCAGCATCTGAAAGACAGCATAATCCCTACTTAAGATCTAATGCAGTGGCTCTCAACCTGGGGTCCCCAGATGTTTTTGGCCTTCAACACCCAGAAATCCTAACAGCTGGTAAACTGGCTGGGATTTCTGGAAGTTGTAGGCCAAAAACATCTGGGGACCCCAGGTTGAGAACCACTGATCTAATGGGACCTGCTGGATGTGGCACTTTCTCTGCCCCCAGAATTGCCAATTTAGATATTCAATGTAAAGTCCCTCCTATTTACAAAGAAAACTACCAGTGGAAGATGAGCACCTCAACAAAGAGAGCACAAATAAGAGGTAAAGCAGCTATCCTTGATATACTGCAGAAATTGGACTGAACCACACATAGTGAATTTTAACTTCAAAAGCTAGATATGCTGTTTTTTAGGGGACTGGGATAAAGGTGTAAATCAATTTGAGGTCCTTTATTTTTCTAATTATTTCCTTTCTGAAGGTAGTTGATCAGGATTTACAGTTAATCACATTCTGAAGAATATTAACCATGACAGTATGTTAATATCCAATATTTCATGTTAGTTTAAACTCAACATTGCAATAGTTGATGCCTAATGGCATGGCAAGACTTACAACAGGATTCTATGTTGTCCAAAGATCCACTCTGGAGTATTTCCTAGCCCCCTCCACCTCCACGATGATGACACAGCAGTAGTTCCATTAGCAGAATGACTAGACTGGATCCAACCCAAAGTGAAAATGTTGCAAGTGTAATTATGTGAAACTTCCAAACATAGCTGCAGTTAGCATTGCCTTAACATTATATAGTAGCTGGTGTGTACTATAAACCTAGTTTGTTAATAACTTATTAACACTGTCAATACTTTGGAGGGACACACAACTATTTTGACCTTTTTGCCATTCATAGGGAGCTCAAATGCAGTAGTTTTCAGATTATGATTTGATTTATCAAAAGTACGTATTATTCATTGTTGTATGTCTTTTGATTTATGGAACCCTTAACGCTAACTCATAAAGTTTTCTTGACAAGAATTCTTGTGTGTGTGTGTGTGGCGGGGGGGGGGGGGGGGCTTACTCTCAGACCCTCCTTCAGAGTCTGAGAGTAAGTAATTTAAATTCTGGCCTCCAGTGGTCAAATCACTACACCATGCTGGCTTTCTAAAAATAAGATATTTTTACTAGATTTTATATGTTCAACCATGAAGATTATTTTCTTTTTGAAAGAAAAACATAAATACCATATTCCATGAAGGTGAAATTATATTATGGAGAATAGCATTTCTGTATTTTAAAACAACTAGGATATAAATATCTCTGTTGTTTTCTGCAATCAAACATAGTTTTACTCTTTGTTTTTTTAAACCCTGTATTGCTTCTCAGTATTTATTGTAGGATGATCTCTATTTCAGCATACCAAAATAGGCTATAGTAAAGACTTTCTGTATATATTTCAGATTTCAATATTAATGTCAAAAATACGTAGTATTATTTTACATAGGATTCCATTTTTTGCAATGTAAAAAGTGCTGGAGGTGTATGTGTGTACATTTTTCTGTTCACTGATATTGATGTAATTTATTGCCATTTGTTTTCTTTATCTGCTACTGCAGCATTTTTAACTTCTTAAAATGATCCTAGTCAATTGGGGATCATGTAATAAACTCCTATATAGATGTTTTTGACTAACTGCGTACACAGCATCATGATGTGAACAAATAAAAGTGAGGATAGTCACTTGGGTGAACCCAGTGAACCAGAGATCAAATAGTGAAATGGTGACATCACCAAGGCAAAATGAACTGGATTTAAGGCAATGTTTCCTGAAGAAATGAGCACATCAGTTGCCTTTTCTATTGTTGCCTCTGTAGGACTTTTCAATTGCTGATGAAAATGTTTGCCAACTGCTGTACTTTCGTTCAGTTCCAATGACTAAATACATTGATTACTGAAAATGATAGCAAATGTTTTGCAAATGGAGACAGATAGGACATGTTCCAGTAAAAGAATTATCAGAAACAAAGACTACCCTTGATATCACTGCAGATTCACACATCTGTCTGAAATGCGGCATATAAAGAAATAAAGGGAATTTATAAGTACACTAGCCGTCCCCTGCCACGCGTTGCTGTGGCCCAGTCTGGTGACCTGGAAAATAAAGTAATGGGAAATGTTGGTTTCTAATCTGTGAAATTTTTTTATGCTTGTGGGTAAACATCATTTCTTGTTGTTTCTTTGTCAGTGTTGATGTAGAGATTGCTTGGTTTGCCTACTCTGGAACATGCAACATATAATTTTCCTTCTTTAGGGGTCCCTTTCAAATCTATAATACAGGGTGAGGCAGCATAACTTCCTTTTTTCAAAACTTAATAAAACCCATTATATGAATCAGAATTTTTATTTATTTATAATGTAGGCTCATACCTAAAGTTTTGTTTTACGTAGTTTTGAAGATCAAATTAGGTACGTGACGTCCCCCATTCTCCATACACTGAGTAAACTGATTTCTGGCGTTTGTCATGACTCTTGCCAGTATAGCAGGCGTTATGTTGGCAATTTCTTCCTGGATGTTGGTCTTCAAATCTTGTAGGGTCCTTGGACGGTTCACATAAACATGGGATTTCAAAAAACCCCATAGAAAAAAATCACAAGGGCCAAATCTGGAGAGCGGACCGGCCACTCCAAATCCGCTCGAAAAGTAGGCCTCAATGGAAAAAGCACGCTCCTCACTGTTCCAACACATGATGGCGACTGAACTGTGTCTGGACAAAACTTTATACTCCCGCCTCTCGAACGAGACCACTAGTGCTCCGCTACGTCTTCAATTGACTGAATGGCGCACATTTTAAAAAAGGAAGTTATGCTGCCTCACCCTGTACTATATCTGTCATATACATATATATGTGTGTGTGTGTGTGTGTGTGTGTGTGAATCCTATGTCTATCTATCTATATAGCTGGATGCGAGTTGGACTGGATGGCCTTAAGGCAGAATTTATCAACCTGGGGGTCGGTACCGCTGGGGAGGGGGTGCCAGAACACAGTATTTTCTGTTGCTCATGGGGGTTCTGTGTGGGAAGTTTGGCCCAATTCTATCATTGGTGGGGTCCAGAATGCTCTTTGATTGTAGATGAACTATAAATTCCAGCAGCTACAACTTCCAAATGTCAAGGTCTAGTTTCTCCAAACTTCATCTGTGTTCATATTTGGGCATATGGAGTATTTGTGCCAAGTTTGGTCCAGATCCATCATTGTTTGAGTCCACAGTGCTCTTTGGATGTAGGTGAATTACAACTCCAGAACTCAAAGTCAATGCCCACCAAACCCTTCTAGTGTTTTCTGTTGGTCACGGGAGTCCTGTGTGCCAAGTTTGGTTCAATTCCATTGTTGGTGGAGTTCAGAATGCTCTTTGATAGTAGGTTATCTATAAATTCGAGCAGCTACAACTCACAAATGACAAAATCAAATTTTTTTGAGTGATGATCGCTCCTTGAGTTAGCAGGTGTCTTGTGGCCAAATTTGGTGTCAATTCGTCCAGCAGAATATGAGTTATGAAGTCACTCAAAACGCACAGAGCATTTAGATAGATAGATAGATAGATAGATATTGTGAAATTACTAATGACGCAATTAATATTATCAATCCATTTTTGTAACATGTACATCCAACTTTCCAACAATTTGGACAAATCTTATTAGCAATTCGTCATGGTCAGATACTGGAATAGATGGTACAATTTCCCTACATGTGAAAAGATTTTCCTGAATCATGCTTGAATCACTATTCCACATTTCTTGGCAACCTAGAGGCAATGGCAAATCCTCCATAATGCATTTTCCCTACATGTGAGAAGATAAACATTTCCCAAGCCTCTGAAAGCTAAGGCACATTTAAAAGACTCTTTTTTAGATTTTCAAAAAGTCCAAGACATGTAGTTCTGTATATTTCACAGGTGCATATTGAAGAGTTGTGCATCAGTAAAGCACAATCACTGCAAGCAAAAAGAATCTTGTTCCGTTCTTGAAGTCTCAAAACTAAATTCCAAGACAGACTATCATGGGAAGCATACCTATGTGGAAAGCTACTGAGAGTCAAGGCGGACCAGTACTTCCCTATATTTCTACCACTGGCTACATTTTTTCCTCCCTCCCTTTCTTTCCTTCCTTCTTCCTTTCCTGGAAACCTCCTTGGGACACTCACAGTGGCAGTGGTTCATAGAACAGCACATATTGCCTGTCAATAGCAATACTATTGACAGACAATATTGGGCTTAGATCAGTTTTCTTGATTCACTATGAAGTACTTTCCTCAATTCCAACTGGCTGATCAGGAAACAAGGCCACAGCAATGGTTTGCAAATGTGCAACAAACTACCCTCCTTGGAAGACAGGTTTCTATGCTGAATGTTTATGTTAGAAGTGACTGAATAATCCAGTCACAAACATCTGAAAAGGGATAGAAATACCCTCCCACTGAAAAGGATGACTGCACAGAAATTGTTGGAAGACTGAATTTTGCAGACAGAGATAATGTTCTTTAGGCAATACTAATTTGGATTCGAATATGCCTTTTGATTATTGTGTTATTTTCCTCAGCACCCTAGCACTTCTCTAACAGCACAGCATTTGGAAATTCACATGCATTTCACTGCAATGTTATCCCCCCCTCCCCACCAAACAGGTCATACAAAGTCTACAAATGGAGAGGCTTTAATTAAAAGTAATTCAATTATCTTATTATCTCTCAAATTGAAGTTGGGTGGTCTAATGCCTAAATAAAACCACAAGAAAAATAAAATAGTCCTTTCCACCTTCTTGGGCAGATTTACTAGGTAGAAAGAAGTGCATCTATTTGCAGATGGTAAGCTTTAAAAAACAATGCTAAGTTTCAAAGGTCCAGACAGTGCTGTCACAAAGATAAGAAACTACTAAACAACCCTTATTGTACACAAGGTCACTTCACAGGTCATAGGGCAGGAATGCTGGTCTTTGTTACCATCCTTCATTTGTTACCACAGAAAGGAACATAGACTTATGCCTCATCACAGCTATATATACCAAAATGTGGATATCTTAATTATTGTTATGGGTCCAAAAAAAGAAAGAATAGAATCTAAAAAACTAAAAGCTAAACTAACAATGTGAACCTAGCAATTAAATAGGTTGTAGATGAACTATGCAACTTTAACAGCATAGTGTTAACACAGAGGTTCTCAACCTGAGGGTCACGACTCCTTTGGAGTTTGAACAACCCTCTCACAGAGGTCGCCTAAGATAATAGAAAAACACATATTTCTGATGGACTTAGGAACCGAGACACTGCTCCTCTATCCGTATCCAGATCTCTTACAAGTCGGCATGGAGCAAAATGGCATGGAGCAAGTCCCACCAGGGATCTCTCCAGATTACAAGCCCGATCCCCCGTTTGATCCAAGAAGAGGCAGCAGGGCGTGAGGCGAGGTACAACTTCCTGCCGGGAGTCAGGGAAGGCAGGAGGGGGCTCCAGAGACGGGCCACTCACTGGAATGGCTGCACCTCCCGCCAAGCCCCCAGGAAGCCCTCTGTCCACCTAAAACCGAGGTATTCCTTGGCTGGTCTCTCGCATGGGCTTCAGGTGGCGGTCCCTGAGCCACTCCTCACTCAGGGCCCCCTCCCTCTCCTGGTCTCTCCTTTGGGACATGTATGAAAGAGTCGGCGGGAAGGAAGGAAGGAAGGAAGGAAGGAAGGAAGGAAGGAAAGAAGGAAGGAAGGAGGGAAGAGGCTGCTTTGCAGCAGCTGTTGCTGGCGTTAGAGGCAGATAGCTCTGCTCAGTGCATGCTTCCTGCTTTTTTCCTCCCTCCCTCCCTTTCTCTCTCTCTTTCCTTCCTTTACCTTTCTTCCTTCCTTTCTCTCCTAGCTTTCTTTCTCCTTCCTTCCTTTCTCTCTCTCTCTCTTTCTCTTTTCTGCCCCAAGAATTTCTGATCTAGTGAGAAAGAAGCAATCTAAAGCTTTGAACTGACATTGGCTTTTTACACATACTATCTCAAAATGTAGCAATGTAGTTTACTGTTGTTATAGTAAGTTACCCATGCTACACCTTGTTTCAAGACAAAATTTCATTTATTTGTAATTAGAAATAAATATTTCACAATATATAATTACATATTGTTTTTGTGATTAATCACTATACTTTAATTATGTTCAATTTGTAACAATAAAAATACATCCTGCAAATCAGATATTTACATTACGATTCGTAACAGTAGCAAAATTAGTTATGAAGTAGTAACGAAAATAATTTTATGGCTGGGAGTCACCATGACATGAGGAACTGTACTAAAGGGTCACAGCATTAGGAAGGTTGAGAACCTCTGTGTTAACATGTGATCAACATGAGTAGAAAGACAGGCAGCATGATGTTGTATTATCCCATTCCAAATGATATGGCATGAATGCAAAGAAGAATTATTGTAGGAAGGCAAGAAACAAGATCCTTTGTGAACCCTCAATAATGCTATCAGGTTCCAGTTTGGAACCCTATATAAACTACAGAACCCTCTAAAACTTGAGTCAGCCCCTCTCTTAAGTACTGTATTCTATTACATGAACCTAACAAATTTCAAAAAGCAAGGGAAGGCTTTCCCTCCCTGTTGTTCTTCCATTGATAGGCAAGGACCATTTTAACAGGAAAACTTTTAGCAAATGGTTGATTGCTGATGAAACAAATTTTGCACTACATACACAAGAGCAAAGGTAAAGAAAATACCTATCTTTCCATCTGAAATCAACTCCACTCATTTGCAAATCTAAGTTCTAATTCTACACTGCTTACAGTTGTCTCTGTTAAGGACTGGAGATACCCTGAAACTGGGGAAAGTGGTGGATTCCTACTTGTCTTTTCATAAAGTAAAAATTGCAGACAGATATTAATAGTGCAACTGAGAAACAAAAAAAATAGATGACAGTAATCCCTGGTGGCTTTAAGATACATTCCTCTATTCACTTACTTCAGTGTAAGCTTCAATGGAACTAAATTATAATTAGGCATACATAGGCATACATGATAAATTTAAGCAACTAGAAGGACATGTTCTTTGTACATGTTAAAGGAGTATGCGTTAAGAGGCTACATATTTCTAATTCACAGGAATTCACTTAAAATTCAACTTTAAAAAAAAAAGAGCCACTCTCTATGAACTACGTTTCATGAAAAGGTATAGGTAACAGAAAGTTTGGATTTCTATGTTTTTAACTTTTTTACCCATTCGTGCACAGAGTGCCTCAACATGACACTGATCACACATTTCATTTTCAGACTCACATTGCTTTCCAATGGTTATGAACATGTTTATCAAAAATAGGTCTTCAAACCAGTGAAAAACATATTAAACTCCGAGAAGGCAATAAACACTTTTTGGAGATATGTAGAAGCAAGTCTATCGATGGTGATGGGAGATAAAAGGGTTGTGCCAATTGTAAGGTGGAGACATAGAAAGGGGAAACGAGGTTGACATCTGAAGTAATGTGGAACAGAAGTGTATGTTTTCAATTTCAGTTAACTGGGGCACAACCTTTCTTGGACTTGTTTAGAATAATCTTCTCGTCTCCACCCCACTTATATGTTTATATATTAACAAGACTTTTTTTAGGGATTACTACATTATTTTGCAACAATTTTGACTAAGTTGTTTTGAGAGGGGGTCATGCCTCTTGTATTCTTTGAAATGTGGCTTTGGTCATTGTCGCACCTTAATTTTTTTTCTTGCAGTCTCCGAAAATAATTCATATATAGGCAGTCCCCAAGTTACAAACAAGATAGGTTCTGTAGGTTTGTTCATAAGATGAATCTGTATATAAGTCAGAACAGATGTTTTTAAAGTGTGACTCCAGCCAAATATATTATATATATATATATTTCTTAGCTTTTGATAGCATAAGGAAGTATTGTCGAAGGCTTTCATGGCCAGAATCACTGGGTGATTGTATGTTTTTCAGGCTGTATGGCTATGTTCTAGAAGCATTCTCTCCTGACGTTTCGCCTGCATCTGTGGCAGGCATCCTCAGAGGTTGTGAGCATAGGGAAGAGTTAACACCCCTGTAGAGTTTGTTTAGCTATTTGTGCCCCTGTTCAGAAGATTTCACCATACTTTCTGTCCCTGTGATAATTGGATTTTGAAAAATTTGACTTATTGAGGGAACAAGGATTGGTGACAAACCTTCAACAGAGATCCCTTTTCCCCATAACTCTTCCAGGAGTGAATTTCCCTTCCTAGGGGTAGATTTCTCTCACTTTTTGTGATCTCAACATTGTTCTTAACTATGAGTCATGTGTAAGTTGAATGTTTGTAACTACCAGTATTTGCTGTCCCTTGTTAACTCTGCATTTTTCTTTGGATGCTTGAACTGTATTTTGAAACGCTCAAGTTTTAAATGGCAAAACTAAAGTTTAAATGACTACAAATTTGGGGACTGAAACAAAATTATATGCAGAGAGATGGGAACTCGAAATGGCTTCATTTTGTGTTTCCCTTAACTACACACCTAGTACATCAGGAAGCACAAATGTACATTATCTTTGAAGCAAGTAATGAGTTCACCATTTTAACAAACATCTCAAAACTGTTCTTCAGAATAAGATTTTGTGTACCCTTCCACTGAAGTCTTCCTTGTCATGCTGAAAGCACAAAGGTATAAAGTGAATAGTACTGTGCAAAAGGTCCGGTGTCTTACACATTAAATTTTTTTAAGGAAAATCAAGAAATTTGATCACTACATTATTTCCATTAGCTTTTAGTACTAAAACTTTTGGTAACAGCAAGAATATTCCAGACTATTTTTGAAAACATATTCTAAATGTTTGGGTCAAATTTTTAGAGCTACTGCAACTGACAAACTGATTTCTCTAGTCCAAATCTAGTAATAGCTACTGATCCAGAATGTACTTCATAATATCAGCATTTAACACAATGAACTCAAGAACTTATTTTTTAAGATTTTGCTTTCAAAAATGCAATAACTGATAGTTTGTCAAAAGCAAAACAAGTTTCAAAAGCAAAATAATGTGCATTATATTAAAAGATAATGCATATATTTTAATATAAACTGTTAACTATTTTTCCCTTTCCCTATATGGATCTGCAACATACTCGACATTGGGCTACCCTTGTACTAAGTTCGGAAACTCCAGCTGGTTCAAAATACAGCAGCCAGGATGGTTACGGGAACATCTAGGAGTGATCATATTGATCCTAAAGTCACTCCACTAGCTGCCAATTAGTTTCCAGGCAAAATAGAAGGTCTTGGTTTTGACCTTTAAAGCTCTACATGATTTGGATCCAGGTTACCTAAAGGATCGCCTTCTCCCATACAATCCGCCCCCCACACATAGGTCCTCTGGAGGACAGTTACTCCAACTAGCCAAAACTTGACTGGCAACCACCACCCAGAGGACCTTTTCATCAGCCGCACCACAACTGCGGAACTACCTGCCAGTAGAGCTCCAACAGCTGGTTGAGCTGTCAGAATTTAAGATACAAATGAAGACCTCTCTCTTCTGGAAGGCATACCCAGACAGTTTTAATAGTAAATTTTAAACAGCACTGTATGCCTTGTTTTTGTTTTGTGTATTTTGTTATGTATTTTATGGAGGTATGTTTTCATGTGTTTATTTTATAGAGTGCTTTAAAATGATTATTTTTTGTTTATATTTTAGTAATGCTGTAACCTGCCTCGAGCCGTGAGGAGAGGCGGGCAAGGAATAAAACTATTGTTGTTGTTGTTACTATTATTATAACAGAACATTTAATTTTCTATTTCTTTGCCATGCAATAATACATTTCTCAGATTAGAAATAAAATGTATATGTTCTCGCCTTATCAAACCCATCTTTTAATGCTCCTCCCTTTCAGTTGATAAATGATAGTTAAATGCAGAGAGAATGAAGTCTCTTTGCAGATACATTCAATTTACGACAATACTATTGCATTATAGTTGATGACAGAAATGTTTCTCCAGGTTATTAGAAAGGTTAGTAAAACATCAGATCACAGCAGCCCTTATTCATTCAGTATTCCAAATTCTCATCATGTGCAGCCTTGTGTGGTGGAAGCAACATGTCTCGGCTTCAGTACACAAATCCCCTGGAAATGCTCCACCAGGGAAAGGACCATCAGCATGAATTTCTAACAATCTAGTATCAGGTGATCCAAAGAACGTGTTGCACTGTTCCTCTCCATGTCCTCCTGCCATGTCACCCTCCCTGCCATATGTTCAGATGTTTGACTGTTCTAAACATTCCTTGTAGCCAAAGTAGACAGGAAGTGAAATGCAAAGCATGGCATTAATATGTTGAGACCAGTTTTAATTCTAGCATTGTACTGTGACAATTTCATCCATCCATGATACAGGAAGATTCCAATCTCAAGTCTTGTAGTAGGACATACAAACTGAAGAGTGACAAGAAAAACCAAGTACAGACAGTCATAGGATGTTTGACACCAATATGAGAATGTTGTCATGTTAGATCCTTTCCACTTTTAATTCTTCCATGGTTGGACATAACTTACAACACTTGGTTGTACAACACTTATATAATTATGCTAAATGATTTGACTAAGTTAATTAAGGGGGAGGGAGGAGAATGCAAGATTCACATTTTGTTAAGTGAAATATTCAGAGATCTTAAACGCATGTATTAAACTTCTTAGCACTGAATCTATAAGATTATACAGATAATATAGCTCTTGTATTTTAAACTTTTTAGAGCACACAGTAAGGATATAGTTAAAGAAAGTAAACAAGACTAAATTAGAAAAAGGTAAAGCAGAATAACATAACTTTTAAAAAATCACAAGTAATGGAGTGTCAGGGATTAGCCAATTGCAGTTCTCCTCACTTGAAAAATGGCACATTTATATTTACAGCAGAATATCATTTTAAAACTTTCTGGACACATTCATTTTAGAGAATCACTTAAATAGCTGCAAAAACTTGTCAAGAGCTCGTAATAATCAAAACAAAGGTGGTTTGGTTAAAACGCAAATGAGCACAATTTCTGTGCTCAAAGTTCATTGTATTTCAAAGCTGTATATCTATATATGTCTTGATGAACTCACTGGATTCATATTTAAATAATTCTGCATAAACAATGAGATCTGTGAACCAATCAATTTAGTGTCCTAAAAGAAAATACATATTTTTTTAAGATCAATTTAAAATTGATTTCAGATTTTCACAGTAAAACATTCATTTTGAAAATCTGTATTATTCAGAAAAGTATTTACAAGTATGAATTATAGGAAATCTACACTGTCGCTTCTGATAATTTACAACTTTATGTTCAGCAGTTTAATCAAAACTGACAATAAGATGCCAGAAAAAAATGGCTTGGGGGGGGGGGGGCGCTGTCCCCCCCCCCCCCTTTTTCAGGCCTTCCCATCTCTAGTTAGAATATTTCTAAGATAATTTCAATTATCAATTCAGTTGCTAAGGAAATGCAGAGTATTTCATACACAATTCACATCCATGGTCATCAGTTAGGTTTTCTTGAGCATGCTAATAAAACATAACATTTAATGTATCTTCAGGTAGGGCTACCATTATGCTGAATTAACAGCACAATAATTTATGAATTAAGCTTGTATAGGATATTAGTTTAAAATTTGGGAATCTGTTATGTATTTGTTATGATAGATCAATATAGCCCAACCAAAATATACTATGTTACCTAATCTGGGCGTAATTTCCACCATATATACCTCATGTATAAGTTGACCTTAGATATAAATGGAAGACAAGTTTGGGGCCACAATTATGGATTTTGATATGACCTGTGTGGATAAGTCAAGGGTCATTCCCGCAGAGACAAAACTACCAATTCTATCTTAGGGGCTTAGCCAATCATCACATTTCCCAGACCTGGCATTCAGAAAGGCCAGAAATGATTCCATGCCAGTAAGAGTAGAGGAAGTTGGTGCTTCTTTTAGATTTTTCTAGGACAGATTTCATGATTTTGCTCAGAGAAGGAGAGGATTCTTTTCTTTTGTGAAGGTACAGTACTCAAATTGACTCGCGGATAAGCTGACATCGTTTTTCTGAGTAACTTATTTGACTAAAATTCTTTAGACTTATACATGAATGCATAAGCTTGTTTGCTACTCAAATTGTGATTGAATTATCAATTCTTCCTATTATCAATTCCAGCGGAATAAAATACATGTTGGCAGGAGGTGCAGCAGACTCTGATCCTACATTGTCAATCCAGCTTTAAGAGTGTACAACAATCCAGCTTCATTTGACCCGTATGAAAGCATGCTTTATGGTGAAGGAAATTGAAGATCGTAATCTAGCCTTTTCTAAGAGGAATGGAGTACCTACGGGTTAACCAACTCATGCCATTTAAGGGTGTCATTCTTACTATCCCAGAAAGGGTAATGATAATGTATTGTCGAAGGCTTTCATGGCCGGAATCACTCAGTTCTTGTGGGTTTTTTCGGGCTATATGGCCATGTTCTAGAGGCATTTCTCCTGACGTTTCGCCTGCATCTATGGCAAGCATCCTCAGAGGGTCTGGTTGCAATTAGTACAATGGGTTTATATATCTGTGGAATGGTTGGGGTGGGGCAAGGAGCTCTTCCCTGCTGCAGTTAGGTGTGAATGTTAGCTAATCACCTTCATTAGCATTTGAAGGCCTGCCTGAGTCTGGGAAAATCTGTTGCTGGGAGTTGTTAATCTGTGCCTGGTTTCTTCCTCTCTGATGTTTAGCTGTTAAAATTTTAGAGTTTTTTAAAACTGGTAGCCAGATTTTGTTCATTTTCATGGTCTCTTCCTTTCTGTTGAAATTGTCCACATGCTTGTGGATTTCAATGGCTTCTCTGTGTAGTCTGACATGGTGGTTGTTGGTGTGGTCCAGCATTTCTGTGTTCTCAAATAATATGCTGTGTCCAGGCTGGTTCATCAGGTGCTCTGCTATGGCTGACTTCTCTGGTTGAAGTAGTCTGCAGTGCCTTTCATGTTCCTTGATGCGTGTCTGGGCGCTGCGTTTGGTGGTCCCTATGTAGACTTGTCCACAGCTGCATGGTATACGGTAGACTCCTGCAGAGGTGAGAGGATCCCTCTTGTCCTTTGCTGAACGTAGCATTTGTTGGATTTTCTTGGTGGGTTTGTAGATTGTTTGTATGTTGTGTTTCCTCATCAGCTTCCCTATGCGGTCAGTGGTTCCCTTGATGTATGGCAGGAACACTTTTCCTCGGGGTGGATCTTCATCTTTACTCTCGTGGTTTGTTCTTGGTCTTGTAGCTCTTCTGATGTCTGAGGTGGAGTATCCATTGGCCTGGAGAGCCCAGTTGAGGTGGTTCAGTTCACCCCACCTCCTCCAAGATGAACTGAACCACCTCAACTGGGCTCTCCAGGCCAATGGATACTCCACCTCAGACATCAGAAGAGCTACAAGACCAAGAACAAACCACGAGAGTAAAGATGAAGATCCACCCCGAGGAAAAGTGTTCCTGCCATACATCAAGGGAACCACTGACCGCATAGGGAAGCTGATGAGGAAACACAACATACAAACAATCTACAAACCCACCAAGAAAATCCAACAAATGCTACGTTCAGCAAAGGACAAGAGGGATCCTCTCACCTCTGCAGGAGTCTACCGTATACCATGCAGCTGTGGACAAGTCTACATAGGGACCACCAAACGCAGCGCCCAGACACGCATCAAGGAACATGAAAGGCACTGCAGACTACTTCAACCAGAGAAGTCAGCCATAGCAGAGCACCTGATGAACCAGCCTGGACACAGCATATTATTTGAGAACACAGAAATGCTGGACCACACCAACAACCACCATGTCAGACTACACAGAGAAGCCATTGAAATCCACAAGCATGTGGACAATTTCAACAGAAAGGAAGAGACCATGAAAATGAACAAAATCTGGCTACCAGTTTTAAAAAACTCTAAAATTTTAACAGCTAAACATCAGAGAGGAAGAAACCAGGCACAGATTAACAACTCCCAGCAACAGATTTTCCCAGACTCAGGCAGGCCTTCAAATGCTAATGAAGGTGATTAGCTAACATTCACACCTAACTGCAGCAGGGAAGAGCTCCTTGCCCCACCCCAACCATTCCACAGATATATAAACCCATTGTACTAATTGCAACCAGACCCTCTGAGGATGCTTGCCATAGATGCAGGCGAAACGTCAGGAGAAATGCCTCTAGAACATGGCCATATAGCCCGAAAAAACCCACAAGAACTGGGTAATGATAATAGCAGCACTTGAATGACAGAGCTGGGATACTGCTGCATTTACAATGCCCATCTCACCACCACCTTAAAGTGGAATATACAAGGATTCGTTCATATCCAAAATATTCTATAATTTATGAAATGATATAGAATGGCTCTTCCATAAAATAATGATTCCAGCAGGCATTATCTTAAGTGCTGCAGAAGTTGAAGACTTGCAGAACTGTTTAACACAGCTACTTTAACCAAACTTTTTTACCAGCAATGCAACTAAACACAAATATTTTAATAGATCTAAAGAACATTACTTCTATTTGAATTATGTAACCCCCCTCTCTTTCAAATTGGGCTATTCAAATATATTCAGCCTATTACATTGCATACAGTAAGTCCACTTTAAATACAAGTGTGACTGTGTCTTACTGAAAAATACAGAGCAGCGATATGACTCAGTTACTCTGCTATAATTTAAGATGATCTATTTATCTGAATCCCCTTAAACAGTCATCGTTATTATAATTTGCTTCATATTTTTTAACCTGACCAATAGGCAATAATGCACCAGAAACTATTCAAGAATGAAGTAAACGAAAATCAAACAAATCAAGGAGTAAGGTAATTGCAAAGTGGGACTTCCTTTCAAACACTCATTACTAAATTTCTCTGCAGTATGAAGTACCTTGATATTGCTGGGTATATACACAGTTGAACATGGACTCTCTGGGACTCTTCAAATATTTCAACTTCGAAAGAAATTAACTTTAAACCTAACAGACCTGTGGTTTTTGAAGTAAAGTACCAGTATATACTTTTCTTTCAATCACAAAAGATATTCCTAAATAATGTTACTTTTCAGAGCATATTCTCTACTATTATTTGATTCTTTTTCCAGCTTGCATTAAGAAAAAAATGCATCAAGAACTTTTTCTTTTGAAAAAGAAAGGTCCAAATGACAGAACGATGCCAACAAGTCAAATAGGACCTCAGGTTTTATCACAAAGGGCCAAGATTAACTAGCTCTACCAATTTTTAATAAACTAAACCACACAACACAAAATTATGAATCCCAAGATGCCAGCACCCAAAATAGGGGCTTTGGCAACTGGTTTTCTCAAACATGTTTCAATAAAGGTATGAAACAAGTCAAAAATCAAAACAGATCAATCAGAATTGTGTTAATTGTACAACCAATTCATTTATATAACAAAGGAACCCTATGCGTGTATACGCTGAAATAACTATCACTGAGCTCAATGGAACTTACGTCCAGTAAGCAAGTACCAAGTACTGTAAAATTCTGACCATTTTAATGGTCAGTTGTTAGTTTTAAGGCAAAATATTTTGTTGATCAAATGACTCAATATAGTTTGGACAGTAACTATGGACCAGATATTCACTGCAAGCAAATAATCACAAAGTATTTTAATGCTACCACTTTCTATTCAGAACACCAGAAGTATTACAAAAAAAGAATAGTTCAAACATTTGCTTCAATTTTCACTTCATACATATTCACACTTAAAAAAACCGACAGCTCTAAAGCCTTACTGTATACTCTTTAGAGCATACAAGACCCCACCTTCTACAACAGCATGAATTCAGAAAGGCAAATATTAATTTGATTTAACCATTCATATTAACCTCTAGTTAACTTGCTGCCTGAAGAAGGTGAATGACAAAATTTCATTTTATAACCTAATTCCATTCCAACTTTATTTAACTGTCTACATTATTCTGTGAGTGTGTGCACATACACCATCACACACAGAAACAGTGGTATCTACATACAGTTTTACACAAATATTTACATACATGTCATACATAAACTAACGTGATTCCATGATTTTTTTTCTCATTTTAATAGAAAGGCATATGCTTTTGTAGCATATTTTAATTGTTGCACTGGTCTTACAAGAGTACTATAAACCTTTTGCAACAATTAGCTAAAGCACAGTTCGTCCAGGATTTTATAGATTGTATATAAAAAATACAATACCTAGAATGCTTATCAAACAAATAATGTTTTATTGGCATCTAAAAAAACATTAAAACGTATTGTTAATTTTCATTTTTTTAACCCACTGCAGTACGAGGAACAAATCACAGACACTTACTTTTGAAAAACAGAGACTATAATGCAGAAATTTCAAGAAAAACACCATCTCTGTATTATTTATGCTCCTTTTTCCCATTTTGAATTGGTTTTGGTCATTGGCCAAACTGCAGGGACATACAGGATCACAACTCTACCTATGCTTTAAAACTTTGCAGCAGCCTAAAAATCTGGACAAGATACACCAGCACCTTTCTTCAAGTATTTCTATGGCCAACCTAATAGCAAGTTCTAAAATTTCCATTTCTTCCATAGGAAGTTTTTGTTTGACAAGCTGTTATTTATCCTTCTGAAATAAAAGCAAGTGGGGTAGGTTTGTCAGAAAAAAATTAAAAGAAAAGAAAAGAAAGGTTACCTACCATGTTCAAATTAAGAACAATATTCTATACAAGTCAGTTGTACAGCTATTTAAGTGAAAGATGAACATCAGATTAACTTAATTCTGGCAGACAAAAGTGAACTACTAAGGTCCAGTCAGCCATTCATCTATTACAGAGAGAGATGACAACTTTACAAAAGGTATCTTTTTACCTACTGAGTGATGATTATGTCCCCTCAGTTTCTGTGCTTTCTACCACTGGTTCACTTTCTAATTCAGCTTCTGTGTCACTCTTCTCTTTGTTTGTGTCACCTGAAGGTGTCAGCTTTTCAAACAGTTCCGATTCATCCTGTACTTCCACGCCAGATGGCTGACTTTCTGTCTCTGTGTTTTCACCATTAATTTGGGGCATACTGTCAGCTTTTTCTTGAGAAGTGCCACCTTCAAAATATTCAAATACTCTTGGATGCGGAGGGGGTATCCAGTTGTTCTGTATTCTTTCTCTTCCAAACCTATTTCCATTAATTTCTCTACCAAAATTAAAATCTCTATCATCTCTGTCTCTTTGTCTTTCCCATGGTCTGCGGCGGTCATCAAAGTCTCTGTGAGTATCTTGTTCAAGTCCTCTGTTCCAGCTAGGACCACCACGAGGTTCAAATCGAAAATTGGTTTGTCGAAACCTCTCTCTGTCTTCCTGGAAAGGTTTAAGACCACCATATGCAGGAAAAACACGACACTCTCTTTCATCATAATCTCCTCTTTGTCCCCAATGCTTATCTGAATTGAAAGCAAAATAGTCCCTCCTACTGAAGTTATCCATGCCGGGTCTTCCAAAGTTCTCTCTTAAATCTAGGTTTGGCCTGGCAAGATGTTCTCTTCCATCTACGGAAGGTCTTCCAAGACCCTCTCTGGGATCTAATGGTGGCCTGCCAACAGACTCTCTAATATCTCCTTGGGATGACCGATTAAGGTTCTCTCTATTTTCCACTGGAGGAAAGCGGTAATCTCTATCTCCCTCTTGTTGAATGCTGTCATCTCCAAGTGGCAATCTTTTATCTGGATTAGAAAGGTTGTCAATTGTTTGCCTACCACAATTGCCAAATGGTCTCTCTGTTTGAGTAAAAAGGTCTCCTGAAAGGAAAGAACCTCTGGGTGGAGGAAGCGATGGGTCAAGGATAGCTGGAGGAGGAATGCTACGCTGTGGTGGTATTCCAGGCTGTAGCAATGGAAATCTTGGCCCAGGTGGCTGTGCCATTAGTCCTGAGCGGATATCAACTAGAGGCATTCCAGGCAACCGTTGACTAGCAAGTGTTAAATGGGGCATAGTTTGAATTCCAGCGGGTGGCTGCAGCCCTAATAGTCCTGAACCACTGGCAATATTTGGTGGTGGTAATCCTAGCAGTCCAGAACCACTTGAGACAATTGGTGGTGGCAATCCCAGAAGGCCAGAGTTGCTTGATACAATAGGTGGTTGAAGTGCTGTCAAAAGCCCAGAAGTACTTGACACCATCGGAGGCTGGCCTCCTGACAAAATTCCAGAGTTACTTGACACTATTGGTGGCTGAAGTCCCATTAGAAGGCTGGAGCTGCTTGAGACACTCATGGGCTGGAGTCCTGCTAACATCCCAGAGCTGCTTGACACACTTGGAGGCTGAACACCAGTCAGAAGCCCGGAACTGTTTGATGCAACGGATGGCTGCAGTCTTGTCAGAAGCCCAGAGCTGCTTGAGACACTGGGCGGCTGTACGAGCCCAGAACTACTTGAGACACTTGATGACCGGATTCCTCCTCCAAGTCCAGAAGTGGTTGAAACACAAGGCGGCTGAGCTCCTCCAATGAGTCCAGAACTACTTGAAACATCATCTTGCACTGAAATGCAAATACAAAAACATAAAATTAAAAATCAGTCTATTTATTATGAAACAAATAAGTTTCCCTTCATAGTATGCTTTGGATTCTAACACAAATCTTTCAGTTCTGATCAAGAGTATAATTAAATTAAACCTATACAGGTTGAACTCTAATTAAAATCTATAATATTATCTGTTCACACTAAGCCTTAGGAATTCTTCTACTAAAATGCAGATAATCTATGTCTATCTTATTTTACTGCACCAGCTACACTGCACTCAGCTTGATACAAATACCAAATATTTCCTACAATTCATTCACTGTATGACATCTCATTTTTTAAAAAATCTGGTACACAATTTAGCTTCCTCCTTTGCTCTGTTTCTGAATGAGAAGGAGGTTAATATATATGCAGTATTCAAACATGTCGGTCCAGCAACAGACACATAATGTATATCTGCTGAAACTGACTTTAACTTTTAATATCAACACAGCATTTCTTTTCAGCTAGATTGTGTGTGTGTGGATTCTAATATCTATTCTCTCAAAATAATCACAAAAGACTGGGACACTGCTTTATACACGTGTTTTGAGCATCCACATTGGCGTTATTACTTTAACAGTACAACCATAAGTATGCTTTAGTCAGATGTAATTTTCACTGGGCTTATTTTCAGATAAGTGCATGGAGGCAAATAATCTTACTGTACTACTTACTGGCTCTGTTTTCACTAGATGAGATCTGAACGTCTGCAAGGTGAGAGCCTTTTTCATCCACATCAGAGCAACTACTTGAAAGAGGAGTGAAGACACTTCCAGCAGATAATGTTGAGGTGGTAAGACTACTTGAAACAGTACCCACTGGTAGAACAAGGCTGTTGAAATCTTTCAGTGACTCTTGAGCAATTGGTAGTGAAGGCTGTACAAGAGCTGAAAAACAAGCAATGCATAATTTACAATCAAATAAGAGCTTCCTACACAACAATTCTATGCAACCTACTCAAATGAAAATAGGTAGTAACAGCTGGTCAAAACATATCTTTTTATTTACTAATTAATTAAATATTTATGAATTACCTATGATCTATTAAAATTCACAAACAGAAAAATGTGGTGAATGTATTATAAAAACCAGCAGCTAAATCTAATCTTTCCATGTTGCTGGTAGTTGCCCATTTCACCAGCAAAATAGGGGAAAGCCATTTAAAATAATGATGGAATCCTGTTGGAGATGTATATATAGAAGTATGGATTTTTCATACATTACAACTAAACAATCACTTATTCCTTGCAAGTACTTACACATGAACACGTTATTTGTATAGCATATGGAAACAACTAAGGATATAAAATTATATCTACCTCTAGTTCAATGAAAACAGAATAAATACTGGTCACCACTTCCCAGCCTTTTTTACCTTAATAAACCACACAGCAAGTATACATATCGTCTTCACATCTTAAACAAACCTCTTGGAAACAATACATAACAATGCTATTTACTGAGAAAGTCCATAATGTCTAAAACTCTTCACAAGTAGGTGAAAGGTAACTGCTGTGCTTCTTATAATTCTATAGTGCAATCCTGCCACTGTTCATGAGTAAGCATCAACAATCTAAGTTTGATTAGTGAAGTCCTGGATTCATTTGTAGAAAGAAAATCCTGGTCAAACCTGCTCGTCATGAACAAAATAAGGTGTAAGCCTACTAAGAACAAAACCCCAAAGTTTAGTTTCTGTAAAATGGCCACAGACAGATCATGTGTAAAAGGGGGAAAAAAACTTACATGTTGGAACTACAGGTGGAGGACCAGGTGGTGGAACCGGAGGAGGCATATAACCTAGACAAACCAAATGGTAACAATAAACAACAATCCAATAAAAGTGATATCAAAAGAAGTTGACTATATGTTTTGTATACATCAAACTATATGAAGACAAAAAATCAGCAAGTACTGAAGTGATGACTGAATTATAAATATGATAAAGCAGCAGCCTTCCAGCAAGATAAACATTATATTTAACTAAACAGTGCTCGGATGCTGTAACAATCCTATATAAGGTATGTTTAAGGCTTCCAAAGTCATTGGGCAGTTATGGCACTTTTTTTCCCCCTCTTCTACTTTCACAGCCTCGCAAAGCATGTTCTGTCCTCAAACGCTTTAGAGCAAGTTTTCAGAGAACAAAAGAAATTACAAAAGGGACATGAGTCACCAGCAGAAACACTATCCAATTTATACTCCATTATGCAAGGACTATAACCTAAACCAGGCCTGTCCTACTGTACCCCCCAAGTGTTTGGGACTCCCAACTCCCAGAAGCCTTAGCCAACTTATCTAGTTGTCAGAAATTTTGAGAGCCAAAGTTCAAACACCCAGAGAGTTGCAGGTTGTGTAGGTCTGGCCTAAACTAAACTTTAAAATGGCATGCAAGGAAAATAAGCATATTACTTAAACAGATATTTAACAAATAATGACATTAATACAATAATAACAATACTTTCATATTTTAAATTAAAAAAGCAACTTACCAGGAGGTGGCTGTGAAGGGTTGAAGCTTGCTCTCAAGAAGGGCGGGGGCGGAATTGAACTATAGCCAGGAGGAGGTACGGGCATTGCAACAGGAAACGCTGGTGGAACTAAACTCACAGCTGGCACAGCTGGTGCTACAGGAATCTGTTGAGAGGGAGAATAAAAAAGAAAGCATGTTCAGTGACCTACAACAGTTTACAGACGGAAGGCATTAACTAGATCAGAAAAATTAGATTTCCTTGGAAATAATTCAACTAGATTTATTCTGAAGCCATGCCGTCTGCTATAAAAGCATGTAAGATAATTCATTTAATCTCTGAGGTAGTTAACAGAAAGAAATACTAACCTGTAGCATAGCGACAGACTGTGTGTATGTTTCTGTTTGTGTTGTTACAACAGAGGTCTTTTCAACAGTTGTACTCTGCGTTATCGGCACAGGTTCTTTTACAGTCTCTGAGCTTTTTGTTGTTTCCCATTCTAAGGAAACAGAATGACAACAAGTTATCATTATTTTGTAATAAGCACTTTAAGACTACTATACTGGAAACATAAATATTCACAAAGATTGAAAAGTGAGGAAACACATTCAGAAATTTCTAACTATCCATAAGCAGATAATCACAAATCCTTTTATGCATGTATGGAAAGAAAAAAAGCTCTACTACATTTGGGTAACCATGTTATACTTTATTTATAGCATGCAATAAATCTAAAAGCTACTTATGACAAAGGTTTGTACATGTCAATTACAGAACATTATTTGGCATGATGGTTATCAAACTTTTTCATGTATTTTAATGTTGCAACAAATGTTTTTAATGGTTATGTATGCATATAATGAATTCATGTCCCGGCATTGAATGTTTGCCGTTAGTATGTTGTGCTCCGCTCTGAGTCCCTTTAAGGGCAAGAATGTTTTAAATAAATAAATAATAATAAATGATTTTTCTTTGTCAGGGCCCCCCATTTCTGACTTCCCAATACCACAAAGATCTTGCTTGTCCATACCCAATTCCAATTCTGTTATTACTCAATGCTGTTATTATAATTTTGGTAGAGTATGAAAAAAAGTTTTATGAACAGTATTATCTAGTATTCCTAATTTTAACAAGCCTACAATGTCTACATGGGAAGAATTACAGAGCAATTAAAAGGAATATTACGAGATGGCATTTACTATATGATATATATCACACATATATAAATACACATATTCATGTACAGTATAAGTCTAGATTTAAGGCAAAAAATAGACATGAGTTGAATTATTCAGTGCGCCTTAACTCTTATTTTAAAAATGGAACCATCCCCCCTACTCTGAGTGAGAAAAGGTGAGAACATATTCCATCTTGGGAGAACCAAAAAGAAACACTGATCCACCTCCATTCTCTCTACCGCAGCACTGCTTTTGGCTTTTTTGAATGCCTGAGCAGGAAAATAGTGGCAGGGGCAGCCAGGGGCAGCTGACCCTCTGAAGCTGACATTGGTGCAGTTTCTCTCTTTGCAGAACATCCCTCAACTTATCCATGGATCATAGCAAAATCCTTAAGTCTGGTAATGGATAAGCCATTGACTTCTACATGAGGTTGGCTTCTACACAAGTATGTATGTTACCTCCCAGTGAATGAGTTCACAACAATAGGTGGCCTGGCAAAAACGACTAAAGCTAGAGATTTTTTACAAATCTCACCCAGAAACTGCAACTTCATCATTTAACTTGACTGCCAACATAATGCTATTTTTTAATTTGTTTGAAAAGAGATCACCTGTTATTATCATTCTGATGATCACATTTCATACCATTGAAAGACATTCTTCAGCAACACACACAAAAATGAAAATAAACTGAATTTTACAGTCATTCTTACCATTATTTACTGTTTCCTGATCAATCATGCCTCCTTCTGCAAAGCCCTCCAAATCATCCAATTTAACTTTTTCCCAAGGTATGTATGAAACTCCAAGATCCACATCCCAAAACTGTTTATATTCTGTTTTCACTCCTTTATTTAATGCCCATGCAATCTGAAAATAAAATAAAATGCAGTGGTAGTAAGATATATCACTTAGAACATATCAATCTATCAATCAGCCTCATATATTTTTCTCCACTTTCAGAAATGCCAACTAGTACTCTAGCAAAAAAAATCACTAGTCAACAATGCTACAAAATAGACATGGGAAAAAATTAATTTTTCAATAATGGATTGGGCAAAACATCAGGAGACTGCTTCTGGAAGATGGCCATACAGCCCGGAAAACTCACAGCAACCCAGCAATCAAATTGTTTTGTACTTCTCTAAAAGTTGGTTATATAGCAGTAATTCTCTACTACTAAATAGTGACATCTAGATAGATAATTTTTAGTTCTGAAATATTCTGAGAACAGGTGTTCAAATGTATACTTCTACTTCTCATAATTACATCCATTCTAATTACCATAAGCATGCAGAAAGCATTCAGATTTTCTCCAATTTCAGTTAAATTACTGTGCCTTATGTGCTGAACAGAACAGATACACGGCATCCACAGGAATAGTGTAAGTACTGGCTTATTCAGCAACTGATTCGACAAGCATACACTAATCAGAATGATCAACTGGATTTTGGTCTGTGTTTCAACTATTAAATGCCTGACTACCTTTCAAAATATCCAAATAGTTAAGAATTGCATCCCCTATACACATTAGATAAGTTCTCACAAATCTGACATATGTGAGAAGAAAGGAGGTGGGGGTGGGAGATTTAAGGGGAAACTAACTGATCTATATTGAAGTACAAACTGAATATGTAACTTATTTACAAAAATTGTAAACAGTAATCTATACTGATTTATAGAATATCAATGTTTGTAGTGTAATCCATGTTATCTGTATGATTTTCATAAATAAAAGCATTAAAAATGAAAAAAGTTTTTAAGACATATCTGACATATACTTTTAGTCTCTCCCATCATTAGAATGTGGCCTCGGAGATCCTCTTCAAATTGGAGACTAAAATACATTCATAGTTCTGAACCTAAAAGTCTGCCATTTATGGGCAATAGTCATAAGCATTAAAAGAGTCCACATCACTAACAGTGATTGCCTTTATAGATGAGATTACTTTAATGGACAATCACTAGTTTTATTTTAGTCCTCATAACAAACTTGCTATTTTCCTATGTTCAACTATTTTAATATTCCCCCCAATGTTGATATTTACAACATTTGAATCTAATTACTGCCAAGAAAGGACAATTCTTTCATAGGATTATCGTTTAAAAACTTTCCCTCAACATCCAAGTCTTCAATATTCATAATATTCTCCTAAAATATGAAAGTGTACAGTTAAATATTATTAAAATTACTTATATTGAAGATGAGCAGTACCTTGATAATTTTAGATCCGATCTTGTAGGATCCAGAGCTTAGTTTCTGAAGAGCACGGTAGGCATCTTGTCTATGAACCATGCAGACATAAGCACAACCTCTGGGAGGGATCATCTATATATGGTGGAGATTAAGAAACAAATAAAATGATAACTGATTAACTCTGATTCATAGAGCTTCTTGCATGAACAGTAAGTCTTATTCCCTTTTAATTTATGCCACACCTTACCCCATACAATTGTAAAAGGCCATTAGCTATCAAAAATAGCATTTTGAGAGGTGAAGCAAGCAAAGCTGGTTTTTGCAAGGAAATCTCTACTCCCACTTCTTCAAATCCAAGAAAATTACATTTCACAATTTTAATACTTTTAATATAATTGTAGTGTATAAATGAACTTTTATGTAACATGTATATATCCATTTCAAAAAGTATTTTTAAAAGGCAGAGTATTTCACTTACATTAATAGACTCGATTTGTCCAAATTCTTCAAATAAATTGGTTAAATCCTGCTGTGTTGCTTTTTTGTCCACCTGACCAACCCAAAGTGTGGTACTGCAGACTGTTAAGATAAATTACATAAATGAAATAGGAGGTTACTGTATTCTAAACCTATATTTGCCCATCAGGAGAGTTAAGAGGGAACTGTCTATCAAATGATCTAGGGACTGTGATGAAATGAGGCCTATTAAGAATACTTCTGTTAACTAGGAGACGGAGAACAAAACATGCCCAGTGCAATTAACTAGGAAAGGAGACAAAAGGCTGCAGCAACTCATAAAACAACTTTGGCCTGTACAGCTCTGTGTGAAGTAATAGTCTTTAAGGAACAGAAGTTGCATTACTATACATGAGAGGTGGTAACAATGTGGCTCTTCAAAATTGGGCACTAGGTCCTGCCTGTCTCCTCAATGGCAAGCAATGCTGTAAACTTCAGTTCAACATTATTTGGAGGATCTTAAACATTGCTGTTATGATGTAGACTAGAGATGGGAATCATGTGGCCCTCTAGAGCTAGCTGAGATACAAGAATCAGGAGCCCTAAACAAAGTCAAAAGCAAGAGATGCGGAAATTTCCAGTCCAACACGTGGAAGGTTTCATGATTCTCATGATTGCTTTACATCACGCATGGGCAAACTTCGGCCCTCCAGGTGTTTTGGACTTCAACTCCCAGAAACCCCAGCCAGCTTACCTGCTGTTAGGAATTGTGGGAATTGAAACACCTGGAGGGCCAAAATTTGCCCATGCCTGCTCTACACTGGCTGGGACAATCGGCTGTCCCAAGGTTAGCTTATTAGTTTCTTCCACCAGGACTGCAGCAGCCGCCACAGCCCTCAAGCATGGAGGCCATCCACAGGCCATTGTCTAACTGCTTTGACAAATAAGCTACCAGTCGAGGCCAACTCCCCACCAGTTGGGTCAGCACTCCAACTGCCACTCCCTTCCTTTCTCCTACATACACCGTCACCCTGTGTAGATACGAGTTTTGCATCAACAGATTCAACTAATCATGGTTCCGTCAATCCTATTTCACAGATCATCACTCCCTCTAGCACTCGTTGTGAATTTTTCAGCATTTTATAAGAGGGAATTCATCTTACAATGCTTTTGTATATAATGGGACTTGAGAATCCACTGATCCCATGGATCCCAGAACCAAACCACCGAAGATACTGAGGGCACTGTATTAAGGAGGTAATGTACGGATATCAATGTTCCCCAGAATAGTACAAACATTTATGAAGGGGGAGAAGGAGGCAAAGTCCCAAAACAAGCAAGTACTTTCTATTTTCACAACAGAATGTAGCCTGAAGAGCCCATACATTTCCTTGCAGTCTCTATGCTATAAGAATCCTCATCCACACAAAGCCCTTTTTAAAAGCCCATTAAATATATATTAAGCTAGTGTTCAAACTGTTTCTTTTGTATTTAGTTCTTGGAAACTATAAACTGCAAGGAGCTGGTACTTACCACTTAGTGTTTTGGATCGAATAGGAGGTAATCCTTTTTTCTGTCGTTCTTTTTCCCTCTCTCTAGCTCTTCTTTCACTTGAGTATGATCTTGAGGACTTCCTTTTTCTTTCCCTTGATCTAGAGCGTGAACGCTTCCTATGCTTACGCTTTCGAGATCCAGAACGTGATCTGGATCTTCTTTTCCTTGGAGATCTGTAAAACAAATAAATTAATACAGCTGTCAAGAAGACCATATAGGTCCATAAAAATTCACCTAATTTAAACTTAAGTTTAAAAATCAAAAGGGGTTTTGAGGGTTTTTTTCTTGGTTGTATGTTTTTTGTTATGCTTTTTCTTTACTTTCTTATGAATTCATAGGGAAGCAAAGAAGAAGCATAACAAAAAACATACAACCAAGAAAAAAACTCAAAACTCCTTTTGATTTTTAAACACAAAATATTAACTGAAATCAAAGTTATGAAACCTTGAACGAGATCTTGAACGTGTTCTTGATCTTGAAATGACTGCTGCTTTCTTCTCCTCTTGCTCAAAAACTTCCTGTTCAACAACTTCTTGGCCTTCATCTATGTCCATATCCTGAATAGAGAAAATGAAACATTCATGTAAAGATGTAGAAAAATAGTTCTTCTAATCTAGCAAAAGAAAAAAAAATGACAGCACATACATGACTTCTATTTTTGATGCTGCAATACACAGAAAAGAAGATACATAACATCAGCACTGTGCCTGCTACATTCCAAGAAATCCTGACTGTTATTACTGATGTGCATCATTTACATATCATTCAGTGACTGAAAGAGAAATCCTAGGCTAAGCACAGCACCACTCATGAGGACCCTGATCTAGAGTACTATAACCAATGAGTTCATCCTTCATTAATTACATCATAAATTCTAGTTTTCACCTGTTGTTGAACATCCATTGTACTATCAAGATTTGGTTGAACTTCTAAAAACTGCTGATGGCTGCTGTCTTGTGAAGGGGATGCTGAATGCTCTGAACCAAAAGTTTCTTCTTGTGTTTCCTCAGGGCTAGCCTGGAAAGCAAAAATATAGCAAAATTACTCCAAACCCCTAGATAAAAGACAGCGTAAGTGGTAGTGTAATTGGGCATAGTTGTCTATCATTTGCAACATTTTATTAGGCATATTTTACATGTTTGTAATCTAATTTAACCTACTGTGGCACTGCTTTTAAAAACTAGTCTGAACTTTCCTTTTTCTAAGTTTTTCACAGAATTCAGACATCCACTGAATAAATGCTATTAGTAAGCTGTCAAGTATTCCAAATGAAAGATACAGCTGGTCCTTCACATTTGTAGATTTGACTTCTGTGGCTGTGATCATTGACAAATTTGATTAATATGTTGCTCAAAGAATCTCTAGATCCCCCCAGTACAATGCTATTGTCGGTTTTAGGTGGAAGTTGACCATAAGGTTAGTTGTGCAGAAAAATCAGTAATTTTACATGCACATAAAACTGAATTAACGATTTACGACCAAACTCACCAACACTGCATTTTATTGATATTTTTAATTTATCTCATTATAGATTTTCATCAAATCAGAACTGGTGAAAGACAAGTGTGAAGATAAGAATATCATAGCTATATTAAACTGTAAAAGTAATCTGACAAATTATGACCAACTTTAATTTTTTATTGCAAAACAACAGCATGGATATAGAGGTCTTTAGGGACATACTCAAGTGTTAGAATGAAACAGTACTTGAAATGGGAGGTTCTGCATTTAAAAAAATATTAATGAAGAAAATCTATTCATGTGAAAAATTGACTATTATTCTGTTTGCTGAATTAACTAAATAATTATTACATTCCTTTTGTATGTAGAAAAAGCCTAGATTGATGCCACTGTACAACTATCTTTAAACAGAAATGCTTGAGGGACATCTAGTGGTCTTATGCAGCTTTTGCCTCAAGAAAGGTCTTTTGAAGTTATACAGTCATTTCAGAATGCAGGTACGTGTATGCAAAACTACTTATTCATAGTACTATCCTATGCATTTAATCTGATTTTCTGTCCTTTCATTGAAAAGTTTGCAGTGCCATTTTTCAGTTTGGTTGAATGTGCAGTTCTAATGCATAATTTTGCTAATTAGCCATGCTGTATATTACCTAATTTCAGCTTTATGGTTTTTTCCTACCAGAATCTTGTGTTGAAACTGTTACATATTTTTCATCAATACACAACTGCTGGGGGGGGGGGGGGTGCGTGTGTGTATCCCATCTTTCTCCCAATATAGATTCACTTTCCTCAAGAACAAATTAATTTACTTTTGAAGGGAATTTACTCTTTAAAAAACAATTATGCTCCTGATGTTACAAAGAGAAGTATCTACAACATCTGTTCTCATCAAGCAAATAAGGTGGGGGGTTTTTTTGCATTCTTTTTTTTCCTATTGGGCTGACCTGAAGTATGGGGAAGGCATTTTGTGAACACTTTGCATTGACAACAAGTCTCCTATCATTGAATGATTTGGAGGCAACAGCTTTGAAAGGAGTCAGAAGTGCTTGTCTATGTGGAAAAAGGGCAGTTTCTCCTCATATAGTTTATCCTCAGCAATGTGTTCAAAACACAATGGAGCCAACTAAAAAGCTCTAAGATATTAATTAATAAATAAAAATGTCTGGGTTAAAGAAGTGAAAGAAAACAATGGCAACAAACTGAATAAACATCCTGACAAAAATGGGCACAAGGTGTGGGAATAATATTTCTGCACTTCTGAAAACATGATTCCATCTAAAACTCAAAACAAGAATGTTCACTAAGGTGAGCTGCTTTTCAGTTTAGCTATTTCCAATTTCGATATTTAAACAGATTGAAATCACTGTTGTGTATATCTCATGTTTCCATTATCCACAACACTTGTTATCTAAAAAGCATCATACTTTTGTTGGCTGCTGCTCCAGAAGCTGCTGGCGAAGATGTTCCAGGTTCTGCTGCTGTAATTGTTCAGCTAGCTGATGAAAAAGTGAGTTGTTCACAGATTCAGGTACAAGGGGCCTGAAATATATAATCGGAACAGTCACATTCATTTTTGATTTTACAGTAACAACCTTGTTCAGCAAAAATATACATTCTGCACTAAGGTACAAGTTGTTGAGACATTCTGCAGGTTGAGAGAAAAGTCTGGATTCAATCTGTCACGAGCAGAAGAAACTTCACTTCACAGAAAGGTAGTCCCGAAAATTTCATTCTCATAGCAACTTCCCTAATCCAGATCTCATATTATTCTCAATAGTTCCCAAATTCTCTAGGGGAAAGAAAAATACCGTATGCAACATTTGACATACAATCCACTCAAATAGGCACTCTTTCTACATACAGTGTTCCCTTGCTATTTCACGTGTGTATATAAATAAATAATTTAAATAGCAAGGGGACATTGTAGTGAGGAGGGAAGAAGAGACGCCCTCTTTGCCTTCCTCTTCCTCGTCGCTGTCTGGGCCTCTTGCCACTGCTTGGGCCCTGCGACATCTCCGCCGCCTCCTCAATTGCAGGGCCCAAACATCGACGAGGAGGAGGAAGAGGAAGGTAAAGAGGGTGAGGAAGGAAGGTGAGGGGGTGTCCCTACTTTGCAGTTTTTCACTTATTGCGGGTGGTCCTGGGACATAACCTCGCAATAAGTGAGGGAACACTGTATATACAAAACTACACTGAAAAGTAGAAGCACAGCTTTTGGGAGGCACATGAGATATTTGACGTTTTTGAAGACTTGCAATTGTGCTAATCATATATATAAGAACTGTTTCAATTAAGAAAATCCTTATTAAATTATCTAAATAACAGTATATCTATTTATAGGAGAGCACATTTTCCAAATATTATCTTTCATAATTGATTTTATATTACATTATAAGTAATTAAGAAGAAAGGGAGGCATTATTTATTTATTTACTTCCCTTGTATACTGCTTTTCTCACCCCAGGGGGGACTCAAAGTGGTTTCCAACATATTTACAGCAAAATTTAATGTCTTACATACATATAAAACCTAACATAAAACAACAATAACCTATAGCTATCACTTAGATCATAAAAATGTAACAATATTTAAACATAAAAACATGGAGTTAAAAGCATATTAATATAAACATTAAAATTACATAATCCAAAAATCATGGTCTAAGGTCGTTCCAAATATTAGAATATTAGAAGTCTCATTTTTGGTCTATTTTCCATTACAACTCCTCATACTGTCTATATGCCCACGACAGGGGGAGGCATTCATCATACCCAAGTGCATCCCCTTAACACTTCATTACTCTTTCATTTATTTATTATTTGAATTATTCATAGTGCACCTATCCAAATCAGTTTTTTAGATCCTGGTTATGATGCACATAACTGTTGTAGAAAACTGTTCTCTTGCCATGGAATCTGTATCTGAAATGCTATGGCTAGACTTCTGCAAGCAAACATGTAACTTCTTTCTTACAACAGCTTCACTAGCTAATGATATGCTTTGAGGCAAAATTCAAAATCCTGGCTACAACCTATAAAGTCTTACAGAGTTTGAGATCAGGTCCTTCTGAAGTCTGTATATATTTCCAGGTTTTAGGACCTGTCTTTTGATCGACTGGAGATATGTGGATCTGACTGCTAATCTCAAATTAGATACTTCATTTTTGTCCATTCACAGATAAAACATGTTTTATTCAGACAGACCTTATTTCGATTGGCCTGTGGATGAAATAAATTTGAACTGCCTTGAATAATGATTACCGTATTTTCCGGCATACAAGGTGACTGGGGTATACGACGACCCCCCCCCCCAACTTTTCAACACAAAAGACAGAGTTTAAGACAACTCCACATTCCATGGAGACCAGTTGGGGGTGATGGCCTGCTGGGCTGCCCCTGCAGCCCCCGCCGCTCTACAAACTCTACTTTCAAGGACCTCCTCCACCCTGGCGCTCACCTCCTCCAAAGGCCACTGGGCTCACCTTAGGCCCAAGGAAGTGCACCCAGAAGATGACTCCCAGCAGCCCAGAGCAGCGGTGTGCCTGGGATGTGCTCGCAGAGGCATTCTGAGAACCATAGAAATCAGGAAACTCCAAGAATGACTCAGCGAGTACATCCCAGGTACGCTGCCACCACGGCTGCTGGGAGTCGTCTGAAGGTGCTTCCTTGGGCCTAGACGAGCCCAGTGGCCTTCAAAGGAGGTGGGAGACAGGGGCAGAGGAGGGCCATGAAAGTAGAGCAGGGAGAGCGGCGGGGGCCACGGGGACAGCCCAGCGGGCGATCACCCCCAGCCGGTCTCCATGACAATACAGCCTGCCACTCCTCCTCCCCATGCCCTCCCTCCGCCCTCTTCCGCCCTCCCTCCCTCCTAAGGTAGTTGGATTTTATTCTTTTCTTTTAATTGTTATTATTTTAATTTTATACCCGGCGTACTAGACAACCTCCAACTTTTCATAATATTTTCCAGACCTAAAAAGCCATCTAGTATGCTGGAAAATATGGTAGTTCTTATTACTGTAATGGTAGTTTTAAGTTATTTGGTATATTTTATTGATATTATATTAGATTTTTATTTTATTTTTGTGACCCAGCTAAAGTACCACTTTTGGTAGAAAGCGGACACACCCACACACATATATAAACAAAAAAACTTGGGTTGTTGTAGGTTTTTCGGGCTATATGGCCATGTTCTAGAAGCATTCTCTCCTGATGTTTCATCTGCATCTATGGCAGGCATCCTCAGGGGTTGTGAGGATGCCTGTCATAGATGCAGGCGAAACTTCAGGAGAGAATGCTTCTAGAACATGGCCATATAGCCTGAAAAACTTACAACCCAGTGATTCCGGCCATGAAAGCCTTTGACAATACAAAAACACTTTATATAAGAAGCAAATCAGTTTCTCAAACAAATTACAGTTATAGAAATCTTTGAAGAAAAAAATATTATACATAACAATAAGACTTTATTTGTATTCTGCTCTATCTCTACAAAGGGACTCATGTGTAAATTACTATAAAAAAGAGGTTTAGGGACCAAACTGATGGATTTTTATATGATCTATGGATATGTCAAGGGTCATTCTGCACAGATGGGAAAGTGCCAATATTGATACCCCTGTCAATCATTTCCATATTCAGGCATTTAAAAGTGGTACTGCATTAGGAAAGGGTATACAGCAGGGGTCCTCAAACTTTTTAAACAGAGGGCCAGGTCACAGTCCCTTAAACTGTTGGAGGGCCGGATTACAATTTGAAAAAAAAAAAAAGAATTCGTATGCACACTGCACATATCTTATTTGTAGTGCAAAAACCACTTAAAAACAATACAAAAAGTAAAATGAAGAACAATTTTAACATATATAAACGTATTAATATTTCAATGGGAAGTGTGGGCCTGCTTTTGGCTGATTAGATAGGATTGTTGTTGTTGTTGTTGTTGTGTGCTTTCAAGTCATTTCAAACTTAGGATGATCCTGAGCAAGGGCCAGGTAAATGACCTTGGAGGGTCATATCCAGCCCCCGGGCCTTAGTTTGAGGACCCCTGGTATACAGGGTTGCTACTTCTTATATGTCCTCCTGCGGCAAATTAAGTGCCCAACTTTCACAACTCTACTCAAAGGATAAGTCTAGAAATGCTGAATAAAATGCTTTTAATTAAAAACAAACCAAGTCTTACAGTTTAGAAGTTGCAGTTTCTTTTTTAGGTTCTTCGTTAATATCAGTATCCTCTCTAAAATCCCCAAACCTATCCATCAGCTTCTAGGAGAAATGAAAACTTGTGTTAGCAATGCACCAGATATACACCACTGAAGTAATTCTTTCAAAGTCAAGATCAATAACAAAGAGAAGACACACTTGCTGGATATATCTGAGCAAGAAACAATACTTTTAATGATTCATATATATAGTGTGTGTGTGCGTGTATTCAGTGAGCCAATTATTAGGATGTAAAAAAAAAACCCCAAGAAATGATGGTGCTCTCCAGCAGTTGTCAGATTTGGTAGCATGTATAGCACTTATTTAGAAAGGTAATAAAATAAGCCTATATTCCATAGCATGCACACTTCTTTACCTATCATATTGTATTTGGCTCACTTGTTTCATGATTGAAAATAAAAACATGTGTTGAACTTACAAATTTGACTGCTCAGGCCCTTATCTTTTAGGAAATCCTGTTATTACCAAAATTACCTAAAGGAATTTACATTCCCCTTGATGTCTAATCTGTATATCAATGTTTGCAAATTAACACAAGTAGCATAATGAAATTTTCGTGAGCCATAAAGCCATTTGTGCAAGCAAAATCAAAGTATCTGATAGTTGCATGAAGATGAAAATTCTATTTTGACAAGTGGTTTTGTGTTTTGTGAATGATGCCACTGTATGGAAACCACTTCATGTTTCTGATATGTTTTAAACATTCAGAATGATTTAAAAAAAATCAAAAAACGATTACAATTCAGTCAGCCCTTCACATTTACACATTTGACATTCGCAGCTTTGATTATTCACAAATTTCAGTGGCTTGCTCTAAGAACCTTTACATCCTCCAGTGTGACTATTTTCATCTTTGTCAGAAGCCAACAACTGAATTAGGCTGGAGAAGCTACAGATTCCTAGAGAGGACACTTCATTAGGAATTTATAATCCTTCAGTATACGGTCAACTTCCAGTAAAGTTGACCACAGACTTGTGCTGGAGGACCTATAGATTCATAGAGAGCTGTTCTTTCAGATTTCAGTTTTTTAATTTGCATTTTTTTTTACTTATGAAGAGATCTTTTGTTTCTAATCCTTCCGAATGTGGATGGTTGACTGTAGTGTCTTCTAGATGCTCTCCTACTCCAATGTATGTAAAAATAGAAAGAAGACCAAACCTGTTAACAATATGTAATTTATTCAATGGTGCCTGTACATGTTCCATGTTTTTCTGGTACTAATGCACAGGCACCATTGAATCAATTTAAATATGGTACCAAACACATGTAACCTTCTGTAGGAAGAACTGTATTATGTGTCTTGATTTTGGGTTTGAGCAAATCTTATAAGATGGTCTACCTGGATCAAATGATAAAACTCTCAAGGATGCAAGAAAAAAAAACCCTTGTAATACAGTCTGTTAACTAAAATAAGAAGACAGGATTTGAGGTTAATTAATCCAACTATCCAGCACTCAGGGCTGGGCAGATCCCAACAATGGATCAAGTACTGCAATTGAAGATGAATAACCCAAAACCTGGCGTTGATACTGATAATCTCCTTGTGGGTTTGTTGTGACAAAATCCATGAAAATATACATTGCATTTTCTGATTAGAAATTAAATTAAATCTTGTCTTCAAGTTTGACAAAGGAAATTCTACCTTATTAAAAGAGACACTCTGTTCTAGCGGATTAAGGGTATTGGCGGTGGCGGCAGCTGTAAGTTGCGCAGTGAGGGCTTGCAACTGAACAACAAGTCCAGCATCCAGTGCCTGAAGCAGTGATGGCTGTGGTTTCTGCTGCTGCATTTGTAATGTTTGTATTAACTGCTGAAGCTGGAATGGGCAAAAGGGAGAAAAGAAGAAAAAACATTTTTTAAATGTAATATACACTTATTTGAGCTTAAAAATAAATTCTGATAGTGATATCAAGATTGAGTCAAGTATGCCACATATTCATGTTGAAACAAAACACAGGTTCATATGTGCTTCTGGACATATCTGTGAGAAAGGGGAGAAGGTGAAAATTATTTCTATTCAATTTTCATCTTACAAATCAACCTCTGGTAATCCAAGTATAAAAACCAGTTCTAAAAAGAGAATAAATATTTATATTTTGATTTATCTTATTTCTTATGTTGATGAATTTAAACTACTTGTATCACTAAAACAGCATGGTTATTTAACATGGGATTACAGGAGAGCTGAACCTGTTTTACCTGTTGGCCTTGTGGACTCTGTAGGATCTGTGCTACTGCAGTAAGAGTATCTGTATTAGTTATCTGAGACACCCAAGGATCAGGTAAACTCTGGATCACATTGGCAGGTGTAGCCGGCGTCACTGGAGTTCCTGAAAATAAGAGTAAAGCAGAAAAGTCTCTTTCCATACTTATTGTCAGACAACAGCAGCAAATGGTAACAAGGCAATTAAACCAAAATCATTTACATCTTTTTCAGAAAAAAATTTCAACAAAGCATGTAAAATCCAGAATCCTCATCAGTTTGGTTGACAGAATAATTTAGATGGGACCCATACTAAGATTACTGAAAATGATAACAAACAACAGAGGAACATATTCTCTATTCTAATATTCCTCCACAACCAGAAAGCCAACAGACATAAAGAGCATTTCACCAACGTAAGTCACTGAATGCTTAACAAGTATAAAATATGTATACTATTAGTACATATTTCTTGCGTGCATTAAAGCACATATACTAGTCTTCCTAAAGTTATATATGGACAATCAGTGGGCCGGGGCCATATTCCACACCTGGGACAACTTTTCTAGGACCTTCCACAGGTGCCCAAACTACTCCTATTGCTAATCCCCACCACCACCACGTGTAACCTTTGTGGTCACAATTCTGCTGGAGAGGACAAAGAAGAAGCACAATGAAAACCAAGTGTATTATTCTAGCATAAGCAGAAGAATATCTAATTTTCCAAGAAAATCTAACACTCATGTATTATGTTCTTCTCAAAAAGAATGATAGTTCTCTTATTTTGCAATATACAGTGAAGCTGCAATCTCAGAACAGAATTCCAATTCACAAATAACACTGTATTGTAATAAAGGCAAAGTGAATGCTTAAAATCACACCATCCCCAAATATGCTTTCAAACACATGAATAAACTGAAACCAATATTAGGAATTAAATCCCCTCCAAGTGCCAGGAAAACCGCCTACCTAAATAACGATATTGTTTGGAAGCTGAACATAACAGTGTGTAGAGATTCCAAAATACATCATATAATTAGAGGTTTTTTTTAAGAAAAACAAAAACCCAAGTCTTGAGGATTAAGAATCTTGACTGAGACATAGCATATGATTATTTTTTCTCTTGCTTTATTATTATCATCATCATTATAATAACAAATCATAATAATATATCAAAATACCAAGAGTAAAATATTATAATATTAGACAAAGACTTTCAAGTGTTTAGCTTCTGTAAAAGAGGTAGGTGTCAACCTGGATGTACCAGGATTTAATGAACAACTGCAATAAAAAATATTCAGCAGAAGTCACACATCTTCCCTTATTAAATACAGGTCATGGCTTTCAACACAAAGTTATGGAATTTTCTATCACCTGGAGTATTGTTACTCATAGTAGCTGTTGTCCCAGGCAAGACAGGTGTCACAACTGGAGGAGGAATTCCTGCTGCCATATCAAGTAGAGGCTGGATAATTTCACTTTTGAACACACTATTCTTTTGCCATAAATTCAGCACTCGAACAATTTTACTCTAAAGGGAAAAAAATATAAAACCATTTTATCACCGGCTTTATACAAATCTCTATTATTGTCAATTAAACAGATTGCTGCAAGATTTAATCCGGCCTGATTTGAATGACTTTCTAAAACATCTGGATGATGGGGAATATGGAGTAAACCTTTCACGTTACACTTCTTATGCACATGAGTATCAATTTCCTTCTGCATTTCTAGACTTCTTTCATTATCTGCCACAACCTCTGTATCAGCCAATATGGTTAATCTCAACACTATCATTTTAAAAACCCACTTCAAATCAAGAATTGAAGTAAAACAACTCTCTGAATACAGAAGGGAATATTAGTTGCCTACCACAATTGAGAGGGAAGCATTGTTCCTGTACTTCCACTCAATCGTGTTTTTTTTAAATAGCAAAATGTCCCTTGTACTGAGGACTGAATGGACATGCGAAATATTATCAGGTTCTGCCTCTGAATATGCTTATAGTCAAGGATGGACCTTTCCCAGAATTTCCAGAATCCCAACTCTGAGGATTCCTAGAATGGAGCTGTAGAAGTTAAAATGAGATCAAACTGCCATAATTGTGCAGTGCCATACTCTCTTAAGACCATGTGGCACAGTTAAAGGACTACTCAATTTAGACCATAATACCTCAGTTTAATCCCATGACTCAAAAGGATTTCAATTCATATCCATTCTCTCTCCCTGTAATGTAATGACATAGGTCCACAAAGTTGCTATCAACTTAGATAAAGAACAAAAACTAAAACCAAGAATGCTATCCTCTTTGCTTTACCATACTGCTTAAATTGCACTAAAACAGAAATCCAAAATTGTTTAGATTTTTTTGAGATTAGCTCAGATACAATACGTAATATTCCACCTCTTCCCTAAAATAGGTGTATAATGTTTTATTTTCTTGGGAATATTACTATAACTGCTGAAATGTTACTAAAATTAATGCTATTTAAATGCTGTGCAATTAGCATAAGCATATTACTATAAACAACTATGTTTATAAAATAACGAAGTGTCTAAATCAGGGGTCCTCAAACTTTTTAAGCAGAAGGCCAGTTTACAGTTCCTCAGACCGCTGGGGGGCTGGACTATAGTTTGAAAAAAAAATGAATGAATTCCTATGCGCACTGCACATATCTTTTTTGTAGTGCAAAAACATGATAGACCATTTTAACCAACATAAATTTACCAGTATTTCAAGTGTGGGCCTGATTTTGGCTGATGAGATAATCAAGTTAATTAGGATTGTTGTTGTTGTTGTGTGCCTTCAAGCCATTTCAGACATAGGGTGAACCTAAGTCTAAAGTTTAGGGTGGGAGCTGAATAAATGACATTGGAGGGCTGCAGGTCTTAGCTTTGGGAGGCCCTGGTATAAATATATAAATAAGGTATACACCTATGTTTAAAACATCTACAAATTATATTCCATGTATGCCTACATCTGTGTGCTACTATATTCAAGAAAAGTAAAATAAACAGATAATTGTTTACATTTGAGGAAAATAAATAGAAGATACCATACCTTGTCATCCCCAGGGCAGCGATATAAGTTCTGAAAAGTGCTAATGATGTTATTGCTAAATCTAGGTGCAAACACATCCTTTTCTTGCCCAAATTGATGTCGAGACTGTCGAACAATAGAGTCAATGACATACAAACCAGGAACCTTGTATTCTGGTTTACACTATGAAGGAATAAAAAAGATAGCATGAACGATTGTAGTTTAAGCCTTCCAACAAATCTAATCATCATTCAATATGATATATTTTTTACTGACTGTAGTATAAATGACTAGACAAAAGACAACAATTACAATGCAAAATGATCCACACCAGAAAAAAGGCAAATCATGGACCCAAGGTCTACAATTATTTCAGCCTCTCCTGCTGGAAACAGGATAAAGCAGCCAGAACACTCTTATCCAAAATAAACTTACATTCTCCTGAATTCCAGTTTGTGACAAATTCAAGCATTTATTTATTATACAGGGTGAAATATGGGGTGAAATCTATTTATAGCTATGAAATCTGAACGCCAACAGAACAAACACTACCTTTCAAATGTTGTGCAATCTGCTACAAAACGGCTTCCCACAACAGATTTGGCAAGATGTAGGAGAGAGATATGTGGACTAAAGGTACCTCACATAATATTGTACTTTAACACAATGCACAATGATAATGCCAGAAGTCAAACTGAGAAGGCTGTATTCGAAAAGTGGTACATATACATTTAGTATTAACAAATAAAGCTTTATTTCACTCAAGAATATTATGAAAAAATTTCTTAGTTGTCATGACAATTGAATATTTTAGATTAAAAAGCACAAAGCAAGGGGGGGGGGGGTACAGCAGTACTTTTAAAGATAACTGTTTTTTATTTTAGCATGATTTTTTGTGGACATAAACCTATTTCTTCAGTTACAGTATGGGTTGATATCCAGGTCTCAGGATATAAATCATAGTCACAAGGAACTGAAATGGCAGGTAACAGGACTTTAGGTCATTACGCTACTAGACATATTCTATGAATGAATTCAACATTCATTCAATGCATTTGTTTGAATATTTACATATCTAGATTTATATGCACTTAAAATATGAAAGCTGCAATCCTGCATTTATATTTTTTCATAACGTACCTTTTGAATGAATTTCTCAACACTCTGTACCACATGTTTGTAGAACTGAAAGAAAGAAAGAGGAATTTTTACATTTAATATAGCAGAAACAAATGATATTCCCATTATAATTTCCATATAAACATGCTAGCCTCAGTTCATTCAAGTATGTATACAGTGCTGTGCTGTGAGGTAGCCTCCTATTTACAAGGCTCAACATAAGTGCATTTTATTCCTTTCTACATTCTTCACATATTAAAATGAATCCAGGGGATTCAGAGAAACAACCTAAGGATAACAATATATGTAAATTGATTATGTTCGTAATACTTGCAATGTCCCCTTGTGTTACTTAAAAACATCCTCATATTTATGTGTGTGGTCAGTGAGAAAAGAGAAGAAAAAAAAAGGAAAACAGGCAACAATTTTGTTTCTCTCTCAAAACAATTGTCCAATGAATGAACAAACTAGGGGTGCTAGGCTCCATGAATATGCATAGTGTTTTATAAATTTCCAAATGCCGTTCAAGTTTTTTTGTGTCTGGAATTTCAGTAAATGAGGTTGCAGAATGTTAAACTGCATGTCTTCAACTCATTCCTGAATTATGGTGGGGTTTTCTTGGCAAGATTTGTTCGTAGCCTTTTTTTTTTTTTTTTTTGCCAATGCCCTACTTTAAACATGAGAATGAAACTTGCCCAAGATCACCCAGTGCTTCCAAACAGAAATCCAGACCCACTTCTACATCATGCTGGTTCTCTTAATTTATCCGTAATATTTAATGAATTTTACACAGTATTTAGAATTGTTTGGTTCTGACATTATTAAAGTTTGAAACTGAGGTCAAGATCAGGAAATTATATACACTACATTGCATTAACAAGAACTACCAAGTATTTTTTTTTATAAATACACACAGAGAGAGACACACACATTACATAGTGTTTTTTAAAGTACTCAGCTTCCTACCTTGATGGCCTTGATTGCTGCCTTCGTAATCTGTGTCATTTTTGCCTTTGAAATAGGAGGTTTGTAGTCATTCAACGAGTACAACTGAAAGAATAGGGAAAAGATTACTATGACCAAGGATGGAAATGTATTTCAGCATTTAAACAGAATATTTATGCAGCTTTTCTTAGGCAATGCAGAGCATGGATCAATTGCCAGTGAGTAAGTTAGCTAGGACAGGAATATATGCACTACACGGTTTTCTACCAGAAGACCAACAATTTGATATTTAGCAAATTGAGTTTTCAAGTGCTAAATACTTGAGATGGAAAACGTGTTAGGAATTGTTTATCTGAAAAATAATACCAATTACTGCTCTTACTGCTACTGTCCATCTCACCAATGCATACTGGACTTCCTGACAATCCACAATATTCTTGCCCACCAACACCTGCATGTTAAGACATGTTGGTGGACTTTACCACTGATCAGTTATAACTTGCATAAAAAGGAATAAAAAGCAAAAGTGGTATCTTTATTATGACCAATTAAAATGTCAAAAACATGCAAGCCTTTCAGTTCCTCTGGGCTCTTAATCAGTCTAAGCAGTATAAAGGTTAGAGAAGATAGAGAAGTTTCAGAAATTCAGTTTAGCTGCTGTAGCCATAACTTCTGCATTTATATTCAGTTCCGAAATGAAATCTGAATACTGGTAGGCATAGAGATATGACATCAAATTTAAGAATGCATGTTTACACGAAGAGACAATGTTCCAGCAAGTCTTCTGTATTCCAAAATGGAAATCTAGCACCTTAAACAGTCAATGTTTTCCCCATAATTTTCCCTTACAATAATATATGTATTCAATGACATTTAGATTCAATCTATCATATGCCCTGTGAAAATTCCAATAGGATCCATGGAGAACAATGCATCAATTATACAGACAGATTTAGGGTACAGCAGGAGGGTTTTTCTACAATCTTTAACTCTCTCCCCTCCAGCCAGGAAACATATAACCTACAAGGTGAAGTAGCTCACAGACCTTCCTTTTGACAAACAAAATAAAAGCAGTCAAAACGATATTTTCAAAACAAAAACAAAAAAATACAAGTATTATGATATAACTCCACCCATCTCCAAAATGAAACGGACATAAATAGTTGTGTTTCAATATTTGATTATCCTTTCCAGGTAGGATCAAGAACATGCTCCCTCCCACCTTTGAGACCAAAACTACCCACATGAAACAATGTAAATGACTGGCAGAAGGAATTCCCCCCTCCTCACTATTTTTTGTTAAAAACAAGAGCAACAACTGAAAATTTCAGAAGGGTGAAATGGACAAACCTCTTCAGAGACCAAAACTGTCCAATGCCCTGTATGTAGATATAGCTCCTAGTGCACTGTACAAAAAACCACACTTCTTCGATACTAATTTTTCTCCTTTGGTAAGATGAGGGTAAGCATTATTAATGTTTAAATGTTTTAAATACTCTGCATTTGAAATGTATGTGCCCAGATTAAGGAAGATAAGAACAAGATCTATCATCAAGATCTATCAAGCAACTTGAATTCTGTGCTTCCTCTGAAACCTGGGTCTATAGTGGAGTTAAATCCATCCCTTTCCAGCCAAAATAATAATAATAATAGCAGCAGCAGCAGCAGCAGGGTACATGGTTAAAATAGGGAAATAAAACACCACACTATTAAAATATATATAAGATACAAATAAGACAAAAAGTGATAAAATACAGATTAAAATTCCTAAGTTAGAAGTTAATAGGTACACCTGCCATAAGAGATAAGCCTCCAGTTGTGTATTAAATTCTGATAGCCATCAAATCTCTTCCTGCAAGTCATTCCACAGTCTTGGGAGTGGCTGATTTGGCTGAAGTGTGAAATTCGGTTAGTGCTATCATTGCAGGTGCAAATGCAGAATCCTTCGACTCTCTAGTCTGAAATGAATTTGTTTCTGCATCTGAGGTGTACAGAAAAAAGGTAGAGAGATACAAAGATAGGGCAAGAAGATGTACCTTCCCATCCAGTTATATGTTCAAGGGATGTAGCAGAAGACACTGAGCTTACTTCTGTATCTGACATGCTTTTTAAGTGTCTTGTAAGAATCAAACCATGTCAAGATTTTTGTTCCCAGCACCATAAGCTTTCAAGAAACAAGGGCTTGTTTTCATATTGTATTGAATCCTCTCCAAGCACAGTGGGGGATTAGGTTTCATTTCAAAGATGCAATATAGTTTCAAGTGCTTTGATTGTGTTTTTCCTGCATGGCAGGGGTTGAACTGGATGGCCCACATGGTCTCTTCCAACTCTACTGTTCTATGATTCTATGAAAATGTCTACATAGACAGCTCCCTGCTGCTATATAGTCTAGATCAGACTTGAACAACCTGCAGATCTCCAGGTGTGTTGGATGTCTGTTCCTGGCATTGGACAAGCTGACTAGGGCTTCTGGAGTGGAGGCCCAAACATCTGGAAGGCCTCAGGTTGTATAGCCCTTGTCTGGATAATGAACTATGTTCATCATATCTAATTGAGCCTTCTGCACCTGTATTCCAGTGCCTTCTCCCAAAATCACCAACAAACCAAAATATAATACAAGATAAAAGCAGCCGATCAGGTTTATTACTAGCAGGAGAAGATACCTGGAAGTATTCATGTCTACATCCTTTCCCAACCAGGGATGTGAAAGAGCATGAATAAGTAGGGTGGGGATAGATTAACTTTCTTTTTTTGAGCTGAACATATATTTTTATGCAGGTATTCCTTATAACCTAAACATTATGATTAAGTTTTTCTTAAGGAAATGAAAATTGAGAAAGGCTGCTGTAGAAAATAGGGGCAATAACTGATTCCTAGAATGAAGTTATGAATAGTAAAAAATCACTATTTTCAGTTGTGAATTTTAATATGTATTTCATCAGATTTAACTCGTATTTTAACTCTGTATCTTGTTGTATGTCTTTAAAAAATATTTTTATTATTTTATCATGGTTTAATATTTTTGTTATACATTGTTTTACAGCAGTTACATATTATTCAATACAATCTAACATACTTTTGGCATCTAGTGTTATTTTTCTGCTTATACATATTTTCTATCCCTCACCATTGTGCTCCCCTCCCCCCCTCTCAAGCCACAGCTTTTACATGTCATCTGTCCAAAATTTCAATTCTTCTTGTGGAGGTAACTTTCCTTCTTTATTTTTGAATCCTTTTTCAATAAATTTTCTCCATACATCATCAGAATCACTTTGTTTCCATATACCTCTTTTAACTTTTAATATACATGTCAGCTTATCATTTATTGCCAATTTCCATACTTCCTTATACCACTCCTCTATTTGTATATTTATTTCTTTTTTCCAGTTCCTTGCTATAAGCAGTCTTGTTATTGTTAATAAATTTGTTATCGCTTCTTTATCCTCTGTTTTCAATTGTTTATTATTATATAATGATAATAAAGCTATACTAGGACTTCTTTCTATTTTAATGTTAATTATATCTTCTATTTCTCTAAATACTTTCCCCCAAAAATTATTTACATATTTACATTGCCACCACATATGTATATATGTTCCTGGTTCTTGACATCCTCTCCAACAATTTTTTGAATAGTTTTTATTTATATGTGCTATTCTTACTGGTGTTAGGTACCATTTCCATATTAACTTATAATAATTTTCTTTAACTCGTATTGATACATTTTTAGATGTCTATGTCTCCATAATTGTTGCCACTCTGTTTCATTTATTTTTATCCCTAAATCTTCTTCCCAGACCTCCTTGAGGGTGCTATTTTTTGTTTTTCCTTTCTTTATTTCAATTATTATCCTATATTATACTAGTTATTCCTTTCAAAATTTCATGCTCCTCTACAACCCTTCCATTTTGTATTATTTGTTCAAATTGGTTAAGCTTACTTCCGTTGTCCTCCCCCCCCCCAAATTTTTAAACCATTGTTCTAATTGTATACAATGGAACCATGTCAATTTTATTTCTCTAAATTCTTCCATAATTGTTTCCTTCTTCATTCCAACCTTTATCCAATCCCCTATTTTGTCTAATTTTTTCCCTTAACTTTTTATCCATTACTTTTTTTAAAAAAATGGAAATTTCTTTTCCATTACAATTGGGGTTATTACTGAACCATCCGTTATTAACATTATCCTATATTTGTTCCATACTTCTAATATATTGCTCAACATTGGGTTTCTAATTTCCCTAGTTTCTTTTCTCGTAAACTGTTTTAAAAAAATATTCCAAATTTCTTCCCCCACTTCTTCCAAATCCTTACTTAGCCATTCTACTCCCTCTTTTTTATCATTCCTTCTATAACCAATCTTAATCTACTCGCTTCATAATATTTTTTGATATTAGGGAGTGCTAATCCTCCCTCTTTTTGCAATCTGTACCATAACTGTTTGTTTAATCTATTTCTTTTACTACCATTACAATATTTATCATTTGTTGCCATCTATTTAGCTCTTCTTCTGTAATTTGAAGTGTCAGCATCCTAAATATAAAATATTTGGAAGTTGTATGTCTTTTAATGGTGTTTTACCTATTGATTTAATGATGTTGTATTGCACCTTGAGCCACAGGCAGAGGCTGGTAATACATTTATTATTGTTGTTGTTCTTATCCTTTATAATTGAATCTCCCCTACATGCAAAGTATGTCTGAAATCTCTAATGAGATAAAACATACATTTTAACTCTTGAAAACTGCAATCTATAAAACAATGTTATACCAAACTGCCTATATCTGGCAGCATTTGCTCAAAATAACCAATAAATAGTGATGTTTTTAGAAATATAAATTTAAAGAAAAGTCAGCCGAGGAACATAATAGTAGCAAATGGCTATCCCAAGGGATCTGAATGTGTAAACTAAGCCAAGGAAAATCCCAGGATGAGTTGACTTGGGGATGTAAAATTCTAACAAGACTGCCATTCATTCCACATCAACAGTAAAATAACTTTTTTACCATATGAGTGAATGGCAGTGATTTATTGTATTAGTCAATAAAAGGGTGCAATATGACTTTCTCTCAATGATCTAGGTAGCTTGGTTCACCAACAGTTTTGGACGTCAGCTCCAAGATTCTATTTCCAAATTAAAACAAAAATGCATTATTGTGAACCCCCAGACATATTGTCCAGAGGAAAACAACCACAACTAATCAATACGAACGGATGCCCTTAATCACTAGTTTTGAAATAACAGTGATTTGGATGGCACTTTTGCAGGCACTGTTATTTCAAAGAGTCAATATAAACACTGATATATAAATACACCAAAACAATGTTTTGTTAGAATGAAGTTTTGGCCCAAGATCCTATATGACTGATAGAGTCTACACAATGTCTTCCCCACTATTTGAAGGCTACCCACCCTGTCATGGCCATGTAGTGGCTGATAGAGAGCAGGGGTGCGCAAGAAGCATCTAGCTATGTCTCTTTGCCAGATGAATGAGAGTGAAGGCATCCTCCTGGATCTCCCAGGGATTCTCCCAAAGTTTGATAATGATGTCATCATTACGCATTTGAATATAAGGTCACTCCCTGACACTTCCTAGACATCCCCATTTATCACCAGACACTTATGGGCATAGAGCCCCCGGTGGCACAGTGGTTTAAACCCCTGTGCTGGCAGGACTGAAGACAGACAGGTTGCAGGTTCGAATCCGGGGAGAGGTGGATGAGCTCCCTCTATCAGCTCCAGCTCCTCATGCGGGGACATGAGAGAAGCTTCCCACAAGGATGATAAAAACATCAAAATCATCCAGGCGTCCCCTGAGCAACGTCCTTGCAGATGGCCAATTCTCTCACACCAGAAGGGACTTGCAGTTTCTCAAGTCGCTTCTGACACAACAAAAAACAAAACAAAACGTATGGGCATGTTGGGGGGGGGGGTGGATACAAGAAAAAACAGTGTTTATAGATGTTTTGATCACTGAATGATGGAAGAGGAGGTTTCCAATTTATGCAGCAACCAAACATGTAAGTTAAGCAGACATGCATTGGATTTACATCTCTTTAACTCACTAAGCGAATGTCAGTCATAAGCACCACTAGAAGTAATGCTTAGGGTATGCTGCCACATTTGCCACATTATCTCTAGTCAATCCTAATAGAAAAGCACAGAGAGTAGTTTATACAACATTTGTGTACAAAAATCTATTAACATGTGTACTAATGCTATATTTATAGAGAACAATTAATGCTGATATTCTGACTTGGCAAACTACCATTTGAATGAAGTGCATAGAAGTGATCTTATCCAGCTTTACTGCTTGAACAAGAGCTGAACAAATAATCAGAAATAGCTTGGCATGACATTTAAACCCATGATTATGACTTACTGTGTTGAAATGAACAAGGTTTCATATGCCAATGAAACCTCTGATTTATAAAAATTGTTTTCTTTTCACCATAATCCCTGGTTCAGGTATCCTATGAAGCTATGCTTACTTAATTTGTTTACATAAAAGCAGGAGATGTAAACTGTCAATGTCCATCAGCATAAATATCACAAAAGCATACAAATCTACCGAGACAGAAAGGGCACAAAATAAAATAAGCCAATTAATACAAATTGAAAATATAACAATTTTGTAAATTAGCTTTGCATATTTCATAAAATCCATTGTTAGATAGCAGACGCTTCCACAGTAGCTACATAATCATTCCCATTCCATCTTCATGAAGCATGAATGGGACTTATTTGTACATGGAATATGAAATGAGTAGTTTCATTAACTGTCAATATCACACACACTAAGAATCTAGTTGGTATCACAGACCAAGCTTCAAAGCTAGAGGAGGCATAACCACGTATGCCTGAAATAACACCACCTGACACAGTGTTGTTATTCAGCAATCAAACTATATTTAGGCGAGTGGACTACCCCCTCTCAAACTGAGCAACAAACAAGAGCAAGATAGGCTGAGGGCAGTATCATTGCGTTTATCAATTGCCAGTGTTCTGTTATGCTAAGACATTGTCAAAAATAGTGAAAAATTAACTTTCTACTTTTCCATTCTGCATAAAGGGATGTGTAAAACTGAAAAGCTTGATAATACCTGCTAAGAATACACTACAGTTTACACATGATCAGAAAAAACCGGGAAGAACTGATGACTAGTTAACCACGTCCCCAGTGCACAAGCATTATTGTTTATTAATTTTATACATATTAGCAATATAATCTATTAGTCAAATAGATTATATTAGACAAATCCTATCTGTGTTCAATGTAGATGTTTTAATATTCTCTGACAGGAACTAAGGTGATTTAGAAGATGGAAACGGAAGTGAGTTTGCAGTTGTCTCTCCTTAATGTCAAGTACATCCATAATTTTCTTATGTGAGAACTAAAGATATATATATATATATATATATATATATAGTAAATTCAAATCCTATGCATGCTCATTTGGAATAAAGTGAATGAAATAGAATGAATTTTAAACACACACCACCTCTGGTAACCATGGATTCTGTATCTACGGAATCAACTAACAACTCCAAAATATTCAGAAAAAGTAAACAATAAATTCATGCGTGTGAGAGCATCCACAGATTTTGTAATCCATAGGGGGCCCTTGAAGCAAATCTCACTGGATGATGAAGGCTCACTATACTTCTCAGTAAACATGAACAGAGTTATTTTATGTAAACTGTTTTGGGGAAGTTTTCACCCTAAAGATTGTTTACAAAACATTTTAATATTCATTTTTTCATAAGTTTCTACAAAAGTACAATTTTAGATGCTAATTATATCCTAAATAATGCATTTTGAGCTTGAGAGAAATACAAGTTTTGATTAAGTACTGCATACATATCAATCTTATTTCTGCGAATTAGTTTATTTTCATTCAAATAATAGAAAAACATAGGAATGCCTTCCGTGGCATCTCCATTTCAGGCTCCATCTATACTGCCATACAATCCAGTTTATGAATCCAGATAATCTACTTTGAACGGGATTATATGGCAGTGTGGACTCATATAATCCAATTCAAAGCAGATAACAGGATTCAGAAACTCGACTCTATGGCAGTGTAGATCCAAGCAATCTTCACAAACTATATTGTATTATTATCAAATCTGGAGAAAAAAATTATTCTAGTAAATGGAAATGTGAAAAGTATTTTTGAATATGTTGTTGCATTGTACAGAAGCAGCAAGGAGAATGGATGAGAATGATTAACAGAAGGAAAGTTTCATTACACTTCCATTTCTTATGTCGTGTATCCCAGATACACTTAAAATTATCTGGATACAACATTCACAGCTTCATGCTAAATCCTATCTACCCCAAAATACTGAATAAACCCGCATTGAGAAAAAATGAATATATCACCTGCATATCTTTGGTACTGAACTACAATTATTTGCTCCGCACTATGTTAATTTAACATTTCTTTCATTTCTTTGGAACAGAGGACAATTATCAATCATACTCAAATTATCAGAATTCCTATCAAAAATACTAATGGCAAAATAGCCCATATCAGAGCCTTATACATATATGTTAGAAAAACACATAGATAGAAGGCGGTCCCAGTCAGGGCTGGCTTGACACGCCTTCCTCTTAATGGATTTCTCCTATTTTGCCCTCCATTCGTGTCTCTTTGAATTCCATAGCATTGTTTTGTACTACCAGGTTAGCAGAAGAATCATTCAATTCCATTGTGTGATACTGAAGGAAGGTCCTTAGTCTTACCACTCTTAGAGGCTTGGCTGCGAGAGATGCAGTAGGGCCTTTTAAATAGCTGCTTTAAAACTTTGTTAGTCTCTTCTAGGGAGGTTAAACTGGCTTTCCTTTGTGTCCTTTTTTTTGTTAAATATGCTTTGGGGAGCTGTTTACAAGGAAAGATGTAGTGTACTGGTTTTATTTCTTGCTTTTTAATGAATATTTTTGGACTTGTTCTTAGTTCTATTTAACTATATTTTAATTTTGTATGTTTTCACTGATATGCCTTATTATCTGTATCTGTTCTAATTTTTAAAAGCCATTTTGATTCCCAGGGAAAATGATGGATTTTTACAGTTTCCTCTATAATGTAAAGTGAGAACAGCCCAGTAGTCAACGACCACAGGAAATGAATGAAGACAAATGAGCATGATAGCTGAGGAAAGATGAATGCTGTTCCCAGTCTGGATTTATCACTGAAGCCAAGCAAGCCACATAAATAAAGAAGACTCTTCCTCTTTAGCCAGCATGAACCAAAAAGCAATAAGCTGCTACAAAAAAAAGCGCAAAGTTCTCAATTTTTGCTGTCACCCACCAGCACACTAGTAAACACTGTTGTGAACTAGTAATTTTATATAGCTCAATTGTACTGCCAAGACTTTTAAAAAATACAACTGCAGCACAACACACTGACCACTTTTGGGCAGCCATTTTTGGACTACTAAATTAAAATTATTTATTCTGAAGTAAATAGTATGGCTGATTTTATATCTATCTACCAATAAACAGCAGAAAACCTGTTGTATTTATCCACATACTAACCTTCTTGTATAATTAGCAATCTACCTGTTTTCAATCTTTGAACAACATATGTACAAGTCTCAGTACCAACATATATAATCATGTAACCATCATATGCTCTGAACTTCCATAATCTCTTATGAAAGTCAATGTTGATTTTTAGATGGATAAGAATTGGTATCAAAAAATCTGGATAGCACCAAGTTACTGTATTGCTGTGTGCCATCAAGTTATTTCTAACTTATGGTGATACTAACAGAAATCTATCACAGGGTTTTCTTGGCAAAACCTGTTCAGAGTAGGTTTGCTTCGACCCTCCTCTAAGGCTGACAGAGTATGACTTGCCCACGATCACCCAGTGGATTTCTACAATGGAGAAGGGAGTTGTAGTCCAATGCTCAAATCACTACATCATCCTGGCTCTCACTCCATTCTATAGCTGTACCAACACATCTTAAAATCAACATTGACTAAAAGCAACATGTGAATTATTTTTTTAAAAGATTAGAATCAAAATATGATTATAACTAGAATTGCTTGTTTCTAATGCATCTTTGTCTTACCAAATGTCATTTAATGTATTTGTGAATTTCAAACAGACACTTTCAGATTAAGATGCATGAGGTACATTCTTGTTATGCATTCATTCATACATTTTCTGAGGACTTTAACGCATCTCTGTAAATGCTCTATTGAACCAGAATTTTTTTCAGTTAGCCCTTCACACTTGTTTCAGTTTTGTAGAATTGATGATGGATGGATGTGATCAATATGGTCTTTCAAAGAATTTCTAGGTCCTCCAGCACAAATCTATAGTTAACTGATTGACATTAATCATAGAGGCAAATTGGAGAACCTAGAGATTGCTAGAAAGCTGTTCCATCAAGTAATTTTTTTTAATTTTTGTGGAGATCTTTTGCTCTTGACTCCAGTGAAGGCTGATTGTATTATCCTCCTTAGAGAAACCCTGTAAAGTAAACAATTATGAATATCACTGTAGCATAAGTCCACACATAATAGGGTGAGAATGCAGGCTGTCCAATGCCTCAAAGTTTACAGCAATTCTTGCTATCCCATATCCTCAAGTCATTTCCGATTTTTATGGTAATCTCTAGGCAAACCTATCTCAGATTTTCTTGAAATATTTGTTCAGAGAGGGGTTTTCCTTTTTCTTTCCTCTGAAGATGAGAAAATGTAAAGCGGCTCAGGTCATGACTGAGTGGGGATTCAAATTCTCGTCTCCAGAGTCTTTGCTCAATGCTCAAACCATTAAACCATGCTGGGTCTCACCCAGTTCCTTATTCCTACTCTATAGTTGTGCCAATATATCAAGCAGCAACATGTGAATGGTCTCTGAAAATTTCAATTTCAATCTTTCTAATGCATAAATCATTTTGGTCTTGATTTACTACATTCTTCTTAAAGTATTTGTTAATTTCAAAGAGGCATTTTAAAATTAAGCACTATCTCTTTATACACACATATATGAATTCTAAATTTTGGAACTTTAGATCTGAGGTGTAAATATCTCTGTAAAGGCTTTCATGCCAAAATAGAAATCTTTGTCTCTGACTTAACCATATATGGTTTAGAAATACGCTTACATTTTGGTACATTTCTGTTTGCTCCATCTATAGTGTTGCCCCTATGATACACTTTCCCCCATCCTAAACTGAAAGCCTTACCCCACTGTTTTATCTTTCTTGGGCTCCCCTCACATATTTTCTATTCCTACCTCACCCAGGGTTTTATTTTATCTCATCCATTTGGTCTGCCCATCCTGTTCGATTTTATATTGTGTTAATTTACTTTATTTTATTTTGCTACTGTAACTATTTTCTGATGTAATTTTTGTTCTGTATTTTATTGTGCTGTTTTGTATTTTTGGGCTTGGCCTCATGTTAGCTGCCCCGAGACCCCATTGGGGAGATGGTGGTGGGGTATAAATAAATAAATAAATAAATAATAATATTACATGGAACAACCTTATAAGATAGGCAATTATTAATAACACTGTAGTGTATGTTGACACATGAGTGTGACCACGCAGACCAAGGAAGGCCTCAAAGAGTTTACAGCAGTTGTTTTGTGCCTTCAAGTCATGTCCAATTTATAGTGAATCAAAGCAGTTTTCTTGGCAAGATCTATGGGGAATGGTAGTGCTTTTGTCTTCTTCAAAGGCTGATGAAAGAGTGTGAATTGCTCAATGTCACCCAGTGGGTTGCCAAGGCTGAGCGGGTATTCAAACTTTGATTTCCCAAGTTGTAGTTCAATATTCAAATCACAATACCAAGATAGTTCACATTATCAGGAAAGGTAAGAAACACATTCAGTTAGTCAAACCCATGCATCTTATGCAGTTGTAATCCCACTAGTTTCAATGAGGCTTTTGCCTTAATGAGGTGCAATCATAGACATGTTTTCTGGGAAGTAAATACCATTCTGTTTAATGGTACTTACTTCCAAGTTACAATCCTTAAAAAGCTGAAGCTCAATTTCTAGAGTATTACAAATGTAGAGGGCCCTAAGATGCATGCTTACTTGGAATTGATTCCTGTGGAATATAATGGATTTTATTTTTGGGTAGACATGATCTCAACTACATTCTTACTTATTTATGTAGTTTATTTACATACAGACTTCCTCTATGTATAGGATGAATTCATGTTAAGCATTTTCAACACTTGAAGCATATGCATAATTAGAATTCTAGATCATAGTATGCCAACATTAAATTAATCAAGAAACGAATTATGTCTTGTTCTGAGAACTAAGGGAATCCTCATTCAGGGGGAAAAAAACTACTGAAGAATTTAATTTCTGCCATTTGTGAACCTTTATGGTCAAAGCTTAATTCAAATGAAATTTATGCTTTCTGGGAAATATAACTAGGTAATAATCACTGCAACAGATATGATTACTTTTTAGAGGTTTCCTCTGGAAAACCAGCAGCATATTCCTTAGTTCACTAGCAACTGTGCTTTGTTTTCTTTCTTATTGTAACACAAAAAAATCATTACTTTCTTTACTTGAGAAATTGGTTTGCAATTAGAAAGAAAGTAATGTATTTCTTTTGTATTTCAAGTTACAAAGCACAACCCCGATATTTACTGGGAATATGTTTCAAGACCCTTGAGGATACCTGAAAACCTGAAGATAATAGCAAACCTTTTTTTTTTTACTATGTGGGGGGCCAGAAGCATACCACAGAAAAGGACTGGAGGACTGAAAGATACCCACGAATGCTTTTGAACGGGGATAAATTTTGAAGTCTGTGTAGGTGAGGCTGTGGCTATCAAATCCTAAAATAAGGGAGTCATAATGTTTATTTTATTTATCATATTCCGTACTGCTTTGTATAGAAGAACAGTACAACCATCTCCAAATTTGGAAGGGATCGTTCTCAATTTAATGAGGATATTGTAGCCATGCAGCTTCCCAGTGAGCTGCTATATTGTACATCAGTTGCGCCTGTACCTTGGGAAGTCAAGATTTGGCCATAGTGGTCCACGCTCGTTACATTGAGAATAATTACTGCAATGCGCTCCACGTGGGGTTGCTTTTGAAGACTGTTCAGAAGCTTCAAATGGTCCAATGGGCAACAGCCAGATTGCTCACCAGAGCGGCCTACAGAGAGCGCCCAACTCCCGTTATGTCAGATCCACTGGCTGCCAGTCTGCTTCTGAGCAAAATTCAAAGTGCTGGCTTTAGCCTATGAAGCCCTAAACCAGTGGTTCTCAACCTGTGGTTCCCCAGGTGTTTTGGCCTACAACTCCCTGAAATCCCAGCCAGTTTACCAACTGTTAGGATTTATGGGAGTTGAAGGCCAAAACATCTGGGGACCCACAGGTTGAGAACCACTGCCCTAAACAGTTCCAGTCCAGCTTACCTGTCCAAACGGATCTCCCTCTACGACCCATCTCTGGGATTAAGATAACCAGGGAAGGCCCTGCTCTCGTCTCCACCCCCCTTGCAAACACAAATGGTGGGGATGAGAGACAGGGCCTTTTCAGTGGTGGCCACCTCGCCTATGGAACTCCCTCCCCAGTGAAATTAGATCTGCCCCATCCCTCTTGACCTTCGGGAAAAGACTAAAAACATGGCTCTGGGATTAGGCTTTTGGCCAGTAACGGGAGTAGTGCAATATGAGACCGGACCTGGAATATGATTTGGATCATGTGATTTTACTTGATGTTTTAATGCTGTTTTAAATGGGTATGGTTTTAATGTTTTTATTTACCTATGTATTAATATATGCCATTGAATTGTTTCCTCTGTAAGGCCGCCCTGCGTCCCCCGTGGGGTTGAGAAGGGCGGGATATAAATGGGGTAAATCAACAAATATATCTTCTCTTTCCCACACCAGGTATTTTTCAACGTGACAGGAGACAACCCAAGCTCCGCTGGCCCTCCGAGACACAGGTGGTTCCTTTGTCATTGGCAATATTGGTACTGTGGTCTCCCGGGATAAGGTACCCTCTCCTGAGCGGGATGCTGTGGTGTTAACAGATAAACGGAGCCGCAGCCTTGCAATGAGGCCTCTTCCACCATCCGCAGTGTGGCTGCTTCCGAGATCCCAAATGCAAACCTAAGAGGCAAAGACTGGCACAGGGGATTTTAGTTTTCGCTGCAGCAGGAAAGAACATACCGAAGAGGTAGAGGAGGAGGAAGAGGGATGGGGGAGGAGGAGGGGGGCGATCTCAAACGTTTTCCCCAATAATGAAGGCCGGGAAGGAGGAAGAGGAAGCGAGGCGAAGGCTGTATTTAAAAAGGAGCGAAGGCGAGAAGGTGAAAAGAGGGCGAGCAGACCAAGCAGGAAGCAAGAGAAGGAGCCTGCGTGGCCCAGGAAGGAAAGCAACCAAGGTTTCCTCGCCTCCCCGGTATTTATTTCGCGGGGGGGAGAGAGAGAGAGAGGAGAGCCCCCTCCTGCGCTTCTCCTCCTCTCTTCCACAAGAAGGCCTCTCCTCCTCCCCCCCCCCCGAAGGCCCCTCTGTCCCCGCCACAAACCTCGCCGTTGAAGGCTTTCACGGCCTCCATGTTGCGGCCGAGGGGGCGGCGGGCGGGCGCGGCGCGGAGGTGCCTCGGGGCCTGGCCGGCTTCCCTACTGCGACGAGGGCCTCGGGCTTCCTTCAGGGCCAGTCCAGGCGCCTCGTCGCCATGGCGGGCGGGGCGGGGAGGGCTGCGCCGTTGCCAAAGGCGCAAGAGCTTCTGCTGCGGCGCGAGCTCCAATATGGCGGCGGGCGGGCCGCGGCAGCAGCAGCAGCAGCAACAGCGCAGTTCCCTCGCATCGCCGCCGAGACGTCGGCTAGAGCGGCCCCTAGCGGGACAACCAACGAACGGACCAGCAGGCGACAGGAACCGCGGCGCCCCGAGAGGACAGAGCGTCCGCCGGAATCAGAGAGAGAGAGAGCAAGCGGGAGTTCTGGGAACGGGCTCCCCTCGCAGGAGGGAGGGTCGTACTGCAATGAGCCGCCCCTGGCAGTCATCAAGGCATGCGCTCGTTCCAAACGAACACAGTTCTGCGCAGGACAGAAAGAGCGTCAGGAGTAGTGGGCAGGTTGGGCATGCCTTCTTCAAGGCCCCGTCTACACTGCCGTATAATGCAGTTTGCATCTGTGTTATATGGTCAGTATATGCCAGGTATGGGAAAACCTAGGCGCAGCTCGTTGAGTGTCAGCTGCATTAAGATCACTTCTGACCTGGGTCATGAGTTCAAAGCCAGCCCAGGTCAGAGTGAGCATCCGACCAATTGTGTCGCTTGTTGTCGACCTTTGCAACCCGAAAGACAGTTGCATCTGTCAAGTAGGAAAATTAGGTACCACCTATGTGTGGGGAGGCTAATTTAACTAATTTACGAGGCCATAAAAAGACTCCAGCAAAGCACTCCAGCAAAAGCATGCGGGGAATGCGGAAGTACTTCACCAGTATCGCAGATGGATGATGAAAGCGACAGCTCCCCTGGCGGCCAGAAAAGTTAAATAGCCTCTGACTGTCTGTCTATGTCATGTGTCTTTGGCATTGAATGCTTGCCATATATGTGTACATTGCAATCTGCCCTGAGTCCCCTGCGGGGTGAGAAGGGCAGAATATAAATACTGTAAATAAACTGTAAATAAATCCATCTCTCCCTGTGGCTTGAGATGGATACAACATTGTTAAAACAAGAAATAAAACACTTAAAACATACCACAGAACACACAGAGTTAAAGTACAAGTTAAAACTCACAGATGAAATGCAGATGAAAATACACAAGTTAAAATTGGCTAGGCCTGCTGGAAGAGACAGTTGTGTCTTACAATCTGACAGGAAGTCATTCCACAGTCTTGGAGCAGTTGATGAAAACGTTGCCAGTTGGGTTCTGGCAGGCTGGAGTAGCTAGCCACCCCCCAGAGGACCTCAGTGTTCGGGCCAGAGAAGGCGGTCCTGTAGATAACCTGGACACAAACCATACAGGGTTTTAAACGGCAAAACCAACACTTTGTAATTTGTCCAGAAACTCTCACTTCTAGATGTTCCTGCAACTACTTTGGCTGCCATGTGTTGAACTAATTGAAATTTCCGAATTTGGTACGAAAGTAGCCCAATGTAAAGTGCATTGCAAAAGTCCAACCTTGAGATTACCATCACATGCACTACAATCTTTAGGTCCCAAGCTGCCAATACAGACTTGTGTATTGAGTGTAACCCTCTTTTGCCTCTTTTGTTGCCTCCTTCATGCGTTCATTCAGAGGAGACACACTATCCCTAGCTAAAGTTTTTTAAGGTAAAATTCATTTTATGTTTCATTTTCACTTGCCTAGTTTCCAACAGACCTCACAACCTCTGCGAATGCCTTCCATAGATGTGGGTGAAATGTTCAAACCAACCCCTTATAAGAGATATAGACAGATATAAAAATTGTAATAGGCAAATGTATGAGGACACAACATATCTCAGAAACCACTCATATTTTTAAAAAAATATACGACTTGTAAGATAACATACATTTCCAAGATTTTTGTCATTTATCGCTACGTTCACGTTTGCTTATCACACCTAGACACTGAAGCCAGCACACTAATGTCTCACGGCACACAGTTTGGAAAACTCTGGTCTACATGGTACCTGCTTGGACCATTAGCTCTCCCAAACCTGAAGCTTTGTCTTTTTTAAAATTTAGATTTCTAATGCTTATGACTAGATGGCAGAAAATACAGCTTGTTTTGTGAAGAAAGCGCTTACTTCAGACTTTTAGTGTTTTGTTAATGAATGATGCCTCTCTGTAAAATTGGTATTTAAATTGACCCTCTGTTGGGTTACTGTTACAATTTAAGCATAGGTTGCTTGCAAAGACACAGGTGAGCTCTTACAGAGGCACAGAATACAGTGGAAAGAAAATGGCAGAACCAAATAATATGTTTTCACGGCACCAAGGAATCTTCATTTGTGGCAACCACCATGCCAATCATTACTGGTTTTCCAGAAAACAAATGTTAAGTTTGATTTTATTTTCCCCAAAACTTTGATTTTATTTTCCCCAAATAGGGTGGCCCCATCTAGAAAGGAAGAAATGAGAGAAAGCAAGAGGAGAGGATGGATGGATAGATGAACAAACAGGTAAGGTAGATGTTTCCTGTGAGTCTTAGGGCCCTTCCACACAGCCATATAATCCAGAATATTAAAGCAGAAAATCCCACAATATCTGCTTTGACTGGGTTATCTGAGTCCACACTGCCATATATTCCAGTTCAAAGAAAAAATGTGGGATTTTATTCAGCTGTGTGGAAGGGGCCTTCGATTTCTGCCAAGCAGTTTCAGATAACAAAGGAATTCCATCTTTCCTTGCTTTGGGTATATTGCATAATCTTTTGAAGTCTATTGTTTGTGACTCTACATGAATTTGAACTTACATTTCTCTTTGCACTCTTAACTATTAAACTGTACTGGCTCTCTCAAATTAATGTTTCTTGTATAAATACATCAATAAAACATAGAAATGCTCAGTGTTTTTCCTGGTTACAATAGAATCACAAAGACGCACTGATGGAAAAACTATGCTAAATCATCAGGATAATAGCACCATCTAGTGAAAAAATCCTGTAAGTAACAAAGCAAGTGTTGCTGTGATGTATCATATGGATCAGGCGAATATAAACTCAAAATAATCTAAATCCCTTTCATGTGAAAGAACCATTTGCATAATTGCTTACACAAGTGAAACAGATCACAGTTTACTGTATTGTCGGAGGCTTTCATGGCCAGAATCACTGGGATGTTATAGGTTTTTCGGGCTACATGGCCATGTTCTAGAAGCATTCTCTCCTGACATTTCGCCTGCATCTATGGCAAGCATCCTCAGAGGTTGTGAGGTCACAACCTGAGCATGTTTGTCATAGATGCAGGCGGAACATCAGGAGAGAAAGTTTTAGAACATGGCCATATAGCCCAAAAAACCTACAACAACCCAGATCACAATTTGTGAGTTAGTGCTTTATCTAGCATCTGTCTGTCTCAGATTATTTTTTTCTCAATGTCATCTGCTTTAGAGAATGAGTAACAGACTCCTACACTGCCATATCAAATCCAGATTGCATTGGAGTATATGGTAGTGTAGATTCATATAATCCATTTCCAAGCAGACAATTTGAATTATCTGATTTGATAATCTGGATTATATGGCAGTGTAGAATCATAGAATAAGAGAGTTGGAAGAGACCACATGAGCCATCCAGTCCACTTTTTGGAACCACAGCATTCCTTTCTGGAAGGGGCCACAGATCATTTTCATGGCACGACTACAAGATAATGCCTGGACCTTCAGTGCTTATGTAGAAGAAGCCATTTTGGCAAATACAGTTTAAGGAGAAACAAATCAGTTTTTAGAGATACACTTTCTGTGTTTTTGTCTCCCTAAGCATAAGAGTGCTTCAGGAGCTTTGAGATTCTGTTAATTTCAAATATTGGCTTTAATTCAAAGACATGCCATTCAATTCTGGATACAGGATATATTTGAAGCACTGCTTTCATTTATAAATTTGTATTTAATAATATGCACAGATATGCTAATTGGCATGCACATAACTGGGATAACAATACTCCTTTTAGCTCTGTGCCAAACCATGCAGACCAGAAAATTCTGGGAGTTGTAGTTCATAAAAGATATTTTCTATGTGCCCAGATAAATAGGAAACTGCTTTATTATGCATCAGAGGATTGACTGAGGCCCCTTGTATACTGCAATATAATCCAGATTACAAAACCAGATATTCCACATTATCCGCTTTGAACTGGATTGTATGAGTCTACACTGCCATATACTCCAGTTCAAAACAGATAATCTGGATTTTATATGGCAGTGTAGAAGGGGCCTGGCTGACTGGCAGTGACATTCTGGGATTTCATGCAAACACTTCAGAGAGGAAAACTGGGACATATATGGCCGATATGATGGGCATTATTAATGAGGAACAACCTGAGAGCTAGGAGAGGTTGCAGCAGATTGGTTTTTTTTCCTGATCCTGCTGGCTCCTTTAACCACTGCTGAATTATCTGAACACAAAATCCTTTTAAACTTTAGATTCAATTTGCCTCTTTTGAAGCAAGACAAGACAAAAGAGGGAAAGTGGAAGGAGGAAAGAGACTGATGATTTTAAAAAACATTTTAAAAGTGGAAGAAGATTTATTGGGATTGTCCCTGCCAAATCAGGACATTTAGAAGGTTTAGGATTTCAGATTTCCCCCCAATCCTACCTAGAAATGTTTATGGATTGAAATTGTAAGCATATAAATATATAAACCATAAACTGTGTGCTCTAAAATTAAGTTATGGCTTCTAAGATATCTAGAACTGCAGCCTTGTCTACATTGCACTCTACATTTCAGTGCCATCTTTTAAGTAAAACCCTTGTTAACAGCTGCTTTCACTGTAGGTTTCCAGGTTAAAAAGCTACAGAGCATGTGGGAATGATTATATCTCAGAATTATTCAATATCATTTCTGACAAGCACAAGCTGGTAGTCGTTGTGGTTGTCTGCTGTGAAAAAATGGAGTTGATTTGGTAAGTGGTTGTGCTTATTATGTAATTTCCTGAACAGATTCTAACCAGGATAAAAGTTAAGTTCCACAGTGCAAGAAACGTGTTGGTCCTTTCCTGGATCTCTGTTCAAGGCAGAAAGCAATTTAACTTGGCTACTAGCATAGGCTTGGAGAGAATGCATCAGAAAAATCAAACTGCACCTTTGGGAAGGTATATATTTCTGCTCAGTGCTACCCTAATTGGTCAGAAATATTTTCAGAATCCATATTATTCTGATTGAATAAAGATGGAACAAAAGAGGTGTGCAACTCATCCAATATCTCAGTAAATTGGACAATTTAGCCATATGATTTAATTTCTATTTGCTAATACCCAGCTAAACCTGCCTGAACTACTTGCTGCAGTTCTAGTGTGGACCATATAGTGCTATTGAAAGGGTTTTTGAAATACATAAAAATGCTATGAACATTCAGATATCTGTGTGTGATAGCTGCCATAGGTATCTGATTCAAAGTGTCATAGAAAGGAATGGGGGGAAAAACAGTTATGAAATTAGGCTCTTGAGGCCAAAGATTTCACAATTAACCCATTAACAGTATATAAACAGCTGCATTAAAATCAACCCATTTAAAAACATAAACATTAAAACATTGGAACATCAGTTAAAATCACAAAATCCAGATCGTATTCAATAAAGTTTTATATAGGTTAATATCCTATCATTCTTTCCCAAAGCAGGATGCACAGAAGCAAGACCTAATGGCCGAGAAAAGAGCTGAACCTATATTTGCTGGATCATGCTTATATTATGCTATATCTCAGTGGTCCTCAGCCTGTGGATCCTGAGGTGTTTTGGCCTACAACTCCCAGAAATCCCAACCAGTTTACCAGCTGTTAGGATTTTTGGGAGTTTTTTTCTTATTGAATTTTAATATTACAATAGTAAAAAGAGGACAGACATACACAAGAGATATGACAATAACATGACCACAACACACATGAGTGTACACAATAATCTATAAACTTCAACACATCCTAACATCGATATGACTTACATAACACACTAACTACAAATACATTTAAAAACGAGTGCCCGCAACGGCATTAGACCTCCATCTCTCTCATCTACGGTGTTTCATTGTCTATTACCGCACTTCTATATTTCTATACCTTTAAATCTCTTTCTTCTTCCTATCTTGCCCTATCTTTCAGTCTACTGTTTATTCTTAACAACATATACATCATTATTTGTTTACAAAGAGTAATCCTTATATTCCTATTTATCCAGACATCATCTATTCCTATTCCTTGGCTCTCTTGCGCCATCTTCTTCTTTAATTTCTAACCTTTCTCCTACTTGCTTATACCGCTCCTACCGAAAATCCTAAACCATCCTATATTACTAGACCTTCCCCTTGGATATTATCCTCTCATCTTTTCTATTAGAGGGTTAGGCTATCATCCATTTTATATTGTTTTCCCTGAGCCATTCTTTGACCGGTGTCCAGTTTGTTGGGAGTACAGGCATGTTTCTTGAGGCTGACAGGATGAACGTTAGATGATCCGCGTTCATCAACTCTATTATTTTCTCTGTCCACTCTTCCTCCATTGGTAGAGTTTTTTGCTTCCAGACCTTAGCCAACAATAAACGTGCTGCCATAATCAGGTATATAAAAAGTTTGTCCGCCTCTTTATCCCATAACCCTTCCGTTAGACCTAAAAGAAAACACTCTGGCTTTAGGGGAATGCTTTTTTAAAGTATTTTTTGGCACCTCTCTTGGATTAATTTTCAGAACGTTCTTACCCTCTTGCAGGACCACCACATATGCTTGTACGTCCCTTCCTCTTCCCCACACTTCCAGCACTTATTGCACATATGTTTGGAAAATTTAGCTATCATGGTCGGTGTTAAGTACCATTGATGTGTCATTTTCACCCAGTGTTCTTTAACATTGGATTTTTGGGAGTTGAAGGCTGAAACATCTGGGGACCCACAGGTTGAGAACCACTGATATCTACTTTTCTCCTGTCCATTAGATCTATGAAGGAGATAGAATATGCTTGAGGGAGATGGGCAGATGATTTGAGACAGGCAACAATGGCCTTATTGTAAAAGTGCATGGATAAGTGAGTGGTGCAGCATTTGGTGGGCCTATTGGAAAGCCCTATAGCTGGAGGGCCAAACATATGACAGCTCTGGTATAAACAGGATCAATAATCTGATTCCATGCAAAGCAAATTTCTGTGTTTGTCTGAATTAATAGCCCAGTATGATATTGGTAGTACAATCATTTCTATGTCTACCAACCCACCGGGTTTCACAAAGAAGGGGGAAAGTTAGTATTTGCAAAACATAAAAGTATCTTTACTTACAAAAATGTTTTCATATTCAAGCACTTTCTCTAATGTGCTTGAATATGTCTAATGGAGAAGAGGGAAATGGCTTACACGAAGTCTCCATAAATACAATATATACTATACATACTAGCAATGAGTGGGTTTGTGTGTGTGTGTCAGGAATGACTTGAGAAACTGCAAGTCGCTTCTGATGTGAGAGAATTGGCTGTCTGCAAGGACATTGCCCAGAGAACGCCCTGATGTTCTAATGTTTTACCATCCTTGTGGGAAGCTTCTCTCATGTTGCCGCATGGGAGCTGGAGCTGACAGAAGAAGCGGAACCTGTTCTTCCCAGATTCGAGCAGCTGACCTGTTAGTCAGCAGACCTGCTGGCACAAGAGTTTATTTATTTATTTATTTATTTACTTCGCTTATATACTGCAATTCTCAGCCTAACGGCGACTCATTGCGGTGTACAACATGGAAAACAGGTGCAAAATACAACATAAAATAAAATAATCCACAGTACATCCTTATCAAAACATCTCATCAAAAACATCAACATTACTACAAGCCATTCCGAGTCGTCTCATCGTCAAATTCACAATCCGATACCATTTCCGTTGTTCCATTCCTATGGTCGAGTTACCAGTCATTGCACTTCTATTCAAATGCCTTCTTAAACAACCAGGTCTTTAGCTTCCTGCGGAATATCAACAGGGAGGGGGCTAGCCTGATGTCTACGGGGTGTTCCACAGCCGAGGAGCCACCACCGAGAAGGCCCTATCTCTCGTCCCCGCCAGCCGTGCCTGTGACGCAGGCGGGATCGAGAGCAGGGCCTCCCCGGAAGATCTCAAAGTCCTCGTGGGCTCATAGTTTAGCCCACTGCTCCATCAGGGACTCCAATGAGTGGGTAATATTGCTTACTGTAACAGTCACAAAGGTAGCAGAGGTTTAGATATAAAGCGATAGCATATGTATAGAATCATACATTGGGAAAGTTGCCTTTTTGGACTACATGTCTCAGAATTCCTGAGTCATTGCCAATAGCTAATTTCTTCTTAGAACTCTCTGTTTTGTACATAATTATTATTATTCTTGTTATATTGCAAACCTAGAACAGAATTAATACTGTGGCTTGTAGCCTGTGTCCTAACAACAACTGCTGTGATGTGATAGTAATTTGAAAAGGTCTTCTGACATCATAGGTCGAATCCGCTGGGTACTATCCCAGAGAACAGAACATGGCCTTTTAAGCCTCCCTGAATGTGCTTATTGATTTTTTGGCAGGAAACACCGCTGAGATAACCAAAGAATGAACAACATGGCAAGCTCAAGAAATTTGCTACTGATGTCCTCTTCTTGCTACCTCCTTTTCCAGTCAGCTTGACCTGCCTTCAGTCAAAGCACCCCTGGCAGATGGGAGAGAGTTTCACTGTTGAACAGTTCCCCAAAATAACTTTTCCAAGCTCTGCTTTAACTTTCCTATATAACCTTCCAGATTTTTGGAAGGACTCTTTCAGAAGTTTCTTACACACTGCTTATTTAACATTCCAGATTCCTCTTGTATTTGAACACATTATGCAAACTTGTTTAGAACATTGAAAGACAAAGAAAACTATGCTCTAGGACAGTGATGCTCACCCTGTGGGTCCCCAGATGTTTTGGCCTTCAACTCCCAGAAATCCTAACAGCTGATAAACTGTATGAGATTTCTGGGAGTTGAAGACCAAAACACCTAAGAACCCACAGGTTGAGAACCACTGCTCTAGGAGAATCAACTACTTCAGACTTGACCAGTCAAGTCATGGACAGGCACATCTATACCTCTTTTATTCAGCTCTTCTCTCTCAGTTCTCCAGCACAGACCTGACATGCAGTTGCTTGGGATGCTTATTTTATGATGAATCGGATGGTTTGGATTTATCATACAGTTTTAAATGGCCATATAAAAGCCAAGGCCACTTGGAGCTGCAAGCAACTTATCCTAACAGGATGTAGAGACTAGTGTATTGATGGCAAGTTCCAATTTTCACTCAAAGGGCTGCATTGACAAGAGTTTTTTTTCCCCAAACTGGAAGTTGTGTTCATAACGTACAATATAGAGTTGGAAGGTAATGATAATAGAGTTGCTGATAGGCCTTGGCTGAAGCACTGCCTGGATTCAAGAACTTCTACAGAAGCTGAAAAGTTAAATGGAAGGAGATTCAAACAGATAAAAAAGTGAAGTGGCACTGACCCCCAAATTAGGATGGTTGCAGAAAGGAGTTGGAAAAAGAAGCTAGGATTTAAGGGAAGATTATAGGAAAACCAAAGAACGATTGCAGGCGGAGCTGTAATAAAAGTGATTTTTTATTGCAGGCAGGACTGCAATAAAGGCCTTTTTGGTGTCTAAAATTTAAGAAAAGTTTTATTTCCATGTTACCGTACATTAGGAGGCTAAGGAAGAATTGAGGGCAGACTGCAAGACTGGTTAACAGGATGGATGAAGAAAAGCACCGAGATTGCATTAATGCTGGTTTATCACATACTGTTGTTTTAGTTGAATTTCTGGTGTATTTATTATGTGTCATGTATTTTTAATCTGATATTGTTTTATGTTGAATGGCATTGAATTGTTGCCGACTGTTTCCCGCTCTGAGTCCCTTAATGAGGGAGAGAAGGCGGGATATGAAACAAAATAAATAAAATAAAATGTAATTGCTTAGAAAACAAAGTAGGCTGAAATAAGGAGTTGAAGAATAGAAAAGCAAAAAAAATATATATGAGGAAATTGTTATCCAAGGTCTAGGACATTCCATATACTGTTACTCTGAAAGGGTGTTGATTTTGCTTATTTAGGGCACTTCCACACAGCCATACAACCCAAGGCCGTTCCACATGGCTGAATAAAATTCCACATTTTCTGCTTTGAACTGGGATATATGGCAGTGTGGACTCAGATAACCCAGTTCAAAGCAGATATTGTGGGATTTTCTGCCTTTATATTCTGGGGTATATGACTGTGTGGAAGGGTCCTTGGTCTTCCTTCCAAGCATAGTTGGTTATTTATCTGTTAGAAAAGCTTGTTCAAATTCTTTATAAGAATCTATTCTTCTTCGTGGTATTTATAATTTTAAAATGGTGCTAAGAATCTACACTGTATGTACACACATACACGCAACTCCTTTTAAACTTTAAGATGTACAATCAAACAAGCGAGTCAGGCTAAAATAGAGATGGGCAACTTTTGGTCCTCCAGATGCTGTTAGATTTTATCTCAAGTGTTCCTTCACTGTTGCCTTTCTTGGCCAACGCCACATGTGTCTAACTCAAGCCCTTGGGCCATATCCACCCTACTACGTCATTTTATGTGGCCCTCCAGATGCTGGACTACAACTCCTGTATTCCCTTATACTTAGGCATCATAATGAACTGATGGAAATTGTGATATAGTAGCATCTGGAAGGCTGCAATTTGTTCTGCTGGGTTTCAATTTATATACAAGGCTTATGGATATGTTGTCTAACTTTTAAATGCCCTTTACATTTCCCCAGCCTCAGAGCCACAAGTGCTATTGTGTTGCAATCCCCATGGCCCCAATCTGCATAGTGGACAATAAAAAAAGATGGGAGTTGTCATTCAATAAGATCTAGGGACCCAAACTTGGTAAAAACTCAAGAGCACTGACCACTATGTAAAAAATATATACTTGGCCCTCTGCATCCACAGATTTTTCATCCATTGATTCAACAGTCCTTTGAAGGCAGCCATAAGGCTCATGTGGCGCTAGATGAAAATGAGTTTGACACCCCTGGCCTATAGAGTCCACTTGTGATCAGTTGCCAGATTAAATGACAAAGAACAGCATTCTGTCTGAAATCCCTCAGTCTCTTATTATAGACTATGCACTAGATGGCAGTATAAGAACTGAAATATGCAACAAGCAAAGTTAATGGCTATGAATAGTATAGGTAAACAATTCTGCTGGTTCAGTTGAAGATTGATATCTAGGGTTCATAGAGTCAGCCGGATACATTCATTGTAAGATTATTGTGTGTGGAGGGGTTTATAACCCCTTGACATTAAGAAGTGCCCAAGATTTTCACTGGATGCCAGTGATGAATGAGAAGATTCTCCAATAGTACTGTTCAGTTCTACATTATTATTAACAGCTCCACCACCTTTTAAATAATATCATCTATTATTTCTATAATATAACCATCTATCCAATTTGAAGTGCTTGAAGAAACTCACAAAAGAGGGCTGAAAACCATAAGATATACAAATGTTTAAAGACAGCTAAGAGATTATGAAATTCTTAAAAAGCTAAAAGAGCAAAAAGAAAGGAAAGGGTCATCTGAAATAAAAAGGAGATAATTCCAGAAGATTGATGCCACAACGGACATGACCCTACTGTGTTTCCTAAGTTCAGAAATGAGAATGATAGTCTATCAAAGTGTTCTGTGTGGCATCTCAGATACCCTATCATTGAAATAATTTTAATTTTAAGGATGGTCAAAGGTTATAGTTAAGAAGAATTCAGAAGAAGACTAGGACTTAGAAGAGCAGCTATGAAGGAATGAAGCGTAAGAATAGATAATTGAATTCTAAAGAAATACATGCTACTGCATTTCTAATTTCTATGCATGATTGTGAAATCTGGGCTGTGAAGAAAGAGACTGACACCACACACCACACTGTCCTAGACACGCGGCCCATATCACACCAACATTACGGGGAGGCTCAACAGAACAGCACCTCAGATGTGGACAACCCTCAGGCTTGGAGAAATGTCACCCTTAGAAGGACACATAGGACCCAGAAGCCTCCTCAGAATACTTCCGCTCAGCTGCAGTTACACAATAGATTCCAAATTCTCACACAACTAGCACCTGACCAAGAAACACAACATATTGGGGAAGACCAGAATGGCTTAGATACTGATCAGTGGCTCATCCTTGATCAGTGTGCGGGGGATAGCCCTGACTGGGACAACACTTCACAACATTCACACTTGCACAATCGTGCAGGGGTACCATCCCCAACCATAGACCAGGAGCAACAGGAACACATACAGGAGAACCATAGGCTCTTGGACGAATCTCAATGGATTGTCCTTGACGAATGCACCGGGGTTGTCGAGGAGGAGGACAACACTTTTCACCTACACAATTCACACCAACAGGATCACTTTTCTGGAGACCTACACACTACATTGCACAAAAGGGACCCTGTCATTCCTGAAAGTAAACAGGTCTTGGTAGTAGGCGACTCCCTCCTTAGAGGAACGGAAGCTGTCATTTCCAGACCGGATGGGATGGCTCGAGAAATATGCTGCCTACCGGGGGCAAAAATACACCATATCACTCAGAGGCTCACCAGGCTCCTCAAGCCCTATCACCGTCCTCCCCTCATGTTGATTCATGTAGGAACCAATGATACTGCAAGGCATACGTTTCAAAAGATCACAAATGATTTTCGAGCTCTAGGAGCAATGCTAAAAGAATGTAATGTACAGGTGGTCTTTTCATCCCTCCTCCCTGTTGTAAGACACGGACCCACAAGAGCCAGAAAAATAGTACAGGTCAATGACTGGCTTAGAAAATGGTGTCAGGAGGAACGCTTTGGCTTCCTCGACCATGGCCTGCTATTCCAGGAGGATGGCCTACTGGCAAGGGATGGGGTGCATCTCACACAAGTAGGAAAACACCTTTTTGCTCACAGACTCGCAAACCTCATTAGACGCACTTTAAACTAGGTCCACCGGGGGAGGGGGACAACAGCCTTGCGAACACTACTTTACCCATAATGTCTGGGAATCGCCAGAAGGCTAAACGGAGGGCTGCACAAACACAACAAGGACCAAGTACCAAAAGCACAATAATCCCAATTAAACAGCTCAAGGGAAGATCCCAGGGGCTCACATGTCTTTACACTAATGCACAGAGCATGGGAAATAAACAAGACGAACTCCAACTTCTAGCACTACACCACAAATATGATATCATAGCCATCACTGAAACCTGGTGGGATGACTCCTATCGCTGGAATGTAGATATCGAGGGGTATAACCTCTTTCACAGAAACCGAACAAAGGGGAGGGGAGGCGGAGTAGCCTTATGTGTCAAAAACTCTTATGCGGCAGAAGAAATTCAAGACAGCAATCTGGGAAACCAGCTTGAAATCATCTGGATAAGAATCAAGGGAACTGGGACTCAAAAAGATGTCGTTGTAGGCATCTACTACAGACCCCCAAGCCAGGAGGAAGATCTTGATGAAGTCTTCTGCCAACAGTTGACCAAACAGGCACAGAAAAGAGATGTAGTAGTCATGGGCGATTTCAACTATCCCGATATTTGCTGGAAAACAAACTCGGCCAAGAGTACAAGGTCCAACAAATTCCTCGCTTGCCTTGCAGACAATTTCATGGTCCAAAAGGTAGAAGAGGCAACAAGGGGATTGGCTACTCTTGATCTCATCCTAACAAATGCGGAGGACCTGATCGATGCGGTCGAAGTGGTAGGATCCTTAGGGGCAAGTGACCATGTGCTCCTGCAATTTGAGGTACAAAGGAAGGCCGAAACTAAGACAAGTCAAACCCGCATTTTGGACTTTAGGAGAGCTGACTTCCAAAAAATGAAGGAAACGCTGAGCAGCATTCAGTGGACACAGATACTAAAAGACAAGGGAGCTACGGATGGATGGGAATTTCTCAAGAGTGAAATACTCAAGGCGCAATTGCAAACCGTGCCAACAAAAAGAAAAAATAGGACAAGTGCAAAGAAGCCAGAATGGATGTCCAAAGAACTTCTAACTGTGCTAAGACACAAAAGAGACATGCACAAGAAGTGGAAAAAGGGAGAAATCACCAAAGAAGAATTCAAACAAATAGCCAACACCTGTAGGGAAAAGGTCCGCAAAGCTAAAGCAAAAAACGAGCTCAGACTTGCCAGGGACATTAAAAACAATAAAAAGGGCTTCTATTCTTATGTCAGTAGAAAAAGGAAAAACAAGGAGGCGATAGGACCTCTTCGAGGAGAAGATGGGGCAATGCTGACAGGGGACAGGGAAAAGGCAGAACTACTTAATGCCTTCTTTGCCTCGGTCTTCTCACAAAAAGAGAGTCTTCAACCTCAGCAAGATGGAGTGGATGAGGGATTGGAGGACATCCAACCCCAAATTGGGAAAGAAGTCGTCCAGGAAAACCTGGCCGCTCTTAATGAGTTCAAGTCCCCAGGGCCAGATCAACTACACCCAAGAGTACTGAAGGAACTAGCGGAAGTCATTTCGGAACCATTGGCAACCATCTTTGAGAGTTCTTGGAGAACGGGAGAAGTTCCAGCAGATTGGAGGAGGGCCAATGTGGTCCCAATCTTCAAGAAGGGAAAAAAGGACGACCCAAACAACTACCGTCCGGTCAGCCTCATGTCGATACCGGGCAAGATTCTGGAAAAGATTGTTAAGGAAGCGGTCTGCAAACACTTAGAAACAAATGCAGTCATCGCTAATAGTCAACATGGATTTATCAAAAACAAGTCATGCCAGACTAATCTGATCTCTTTCTTCGATAGAGCTACAAGCTGGGTAGATGCGGGGAATGCCGTGGATGTGGCGTACCTGGATTTCAGTAAGGCCTTCGACAAGGTCCCCCATGACCTTCTGGCAAGGAAACTAGTCCAATGTGGGCTAGGCAAAACTACGGTGAGGTGGATCTATAATTGGTTAAGTGGACGAACACAGAGAGTGCTCACTAATGCTTCCTCTTCATCTTGGAAAGAAGTGACAAGTGGAGTGCCGCAGGGTTCCGTCCTGGGCCCGGTCCTGTTCAACATCTTTATTAATGACTTAGATGAAGGGCTAGAAGGCATGATCATCAAGTTTGCAGACGACACCAAATTGGGAGGGATAGCCAATAGTCCAGAGGACAGGAGCAGAATTCAAAACGATCTTGACAGATTAGAGAGATGGGCCAAAACTAACAAAATGAAGTTCAACAGTGACAAATGCAAGATACTCCACTTTGGCAGAAAAAATGAAATGCAAAGATACAGAATGGGGGACGCCTGGCTCGAGAGCAGTACGTGTGAAAAAGATCTTGGAGTCCTCGTGGACAACAAGTTAAACATGTGCCAACAATGTGATGTGGCGGCAAAAAAAGCCAATGGGATTTTGGCCTGCATCAATAGGAGCATAGTGTCTAGATCTAAGGAAGTAATGCTACCCCTCTATTCTGCTTTGGTTAGACCACATCTGGAATATTGTGTCCAATTCTGGGCACCACAATTCAAGAGAGATATTGACAAGCTGGAATGTGTCCAGAGGAGGGCGACTAAAATGATCAAGGGTCTGGAGAACAAGCCCTATGAGGAGCGGCTTAGGGAACTGGGCATGTTTAGCCTGAAGAAGAGAAGGCTGAGAGGAGATATGATAGCCATGTATAAATATGTGAGAGGAAGCCACAGGGAGGAGGGAGCAAGCTTGTTTTCTGGTTCCTTGGAGACTAGGACGCGGAACAATGGCTTCAAACTACAAGAGAGGAGATTCCATCTGAACATTAGGAAGAACTTCCTGACTGTGAGAGCCGTTCAGCAGTGGAACTCTCTGCCCCGGAGTGTGGTGGAGGCTCCTTCTTTGGAAGCTTTTAAGCAGAGGCTGGATGGCCATTTGTCAGGGGTGATTTGAATGCAATATTCCTGCTTCTTGGCAGGGGGTTGGACTGGATGGCCCATGAGGTCTCTTCCAACTCTTTGATTCTATGATTCTATGATTCTATGAAAAAAATCAACTCTTCTGAACTGTGATGCTGGCGGTATCATGGACTGCTAAGAAGACAAATAAATGGTTCCTGGACAAAATTAAGCCTGAACTCTCCTTAGAAGCCTGCATGACTACATTGAAACTGTCATGCTTTGGACATACCATGAGAAGTCATTACTCACAAAAAAGTCAATAATGCTTGGCAAGGGAGAAAGCAGAAGGAAAAGAAGATTCTCTCAAATATGCATAGAGTCAATCAAAGAAGCCGCGGCCCTGAATTTGTAGGATCTGCACAGAGCAGGCACCCTCAAACTTCGGCCCTCCAACTGTTTGGGCCTCCAACTCTCAGAATCCCTGACCAGTGAAGAAGCTGGCTAGGGCTTCTGGGATTTGGAAGCCAAAACAGCTGGCAGGCTGCAGTTTGAGGGTGCCTGTGATAGTGATTTGAAGGTATCTCATTCATAGGACCCCCAGAAATTGAAGCCAGTTGATGGCAGTTAACAACAACCATACTGCCCAGCAGAAATCATATGTGTTCATCACTAGATGTATCTGATTATCCCAGCTAAAACAACTGAAGTCTAATTTTTGCAAACATATAATAGTTTTAAAACCATACATTTCAATTTTGCTTTAGATTATCACCAGTTTTGGACCAGTCTGGGGGATTGCATCAGTTATGGTCCATCCTTTCAGGTCATCCTTTTAAACCAGAAAGTCTTTTATCTTTTATACCCTTAATATGTGTGCTCTCCCATCAAATAACATTATACTGTGAAACCTTCTTAGGATGACATGATCAGTTTGGGGCCAAACTCATAGAACTACTAAACTAAGAAACATTTCCCATCTTGACTGGTAGCTGAGAGCCTCTCTTGTTTATAAAGATCCCACATCACTTTACGCAATGTGCGTGATGGCTTCACCTCATTATTTAAGAGATCAGAGCCATTACTAATATGTGCCAATCCCTTTTCTTTTTTAAAAGTAGAAGCTTACCCAAGGAGTTGTGTGTACTTTCTTCTGAACTTTCATTTCTGATTTTTTCCTCAGCCCATCAAAGATCAAATGATGCAGACACTGGTTGCTGTTGCTTCTGTGCTTCAGAGCCTCCTAACCACATATTATTCAGCATATAAACGAAACAGATGAATCACTGTTGTCTCTTCAGAGGACAATAAGGATGGCTCAAATGTTGATCATCCCTATAACAGGAAATACAAGAGCACTTCAAAGCTTGTTTGGGTTTATTTTCATTTGTGTCTTATTTTGGCAGGGCTAGAAATTACAAGGTTTGCTTTTGAATTAAAGAACTCAATTTATGTGGTTACAAAATTCAGAAATAACAGCACTACTAAACTGAGAAATGTTTCCCATCTCATCCTGTCGCTGAAAGGCAGACTAGAATGTAAGGTCAATTGTGTGAATGTCATTGACATGCTTATTTTTCAATACTTGCCCTGGAGAAGGGGATTCAAATTGAAACTGAGCCACGTGTTATAATGGGAACTAGTTCAATATTTTCCTTACAATAAAATCTCAAGAAATTTATTTGGGGATTGAAGTTATTGGCATCACCATGTAGGAGACAGATAGTTTGTCAACAGTAATAAAAATTATCTGGGCAGAAAGAGTATATTGCCTCGGAGCAGCCTCAAATTCACCCTCTTGTGACACATCACTGGCAATAAAACTATTTGAAGTAGTCTTGTCCACACAGTTCCACTGTCCAAATCTAAATTGCCAGCTCTTTGTTATGTCGTTCTTCCCATGGCAAAACACCTTCTTGGAAAAGCACCTCTCTAGAGCTCCTAAAGCTGTGGTTCTCAACCTGTGGGTCCCCAACTGTTTGGCCTACAACTCCCTGAAATCCCAGCCAGTTTACTAGCTGTTAGGATTTCTGGGAGTTGAAGAACAAAACATCTGGGGACTCACAGGTTGAGAGCCACTACTCTGGAACCAGTTTGCAGCATGACTTGCTCTGGCATCAGACCAGTACCATCTCCCCCGCCCATCATTGATAACATAGTAGAGCTCCTCATTCTGACCTCAGAGCAAACAACTTCACCAGAGCAGCTGTCCAGGGTGATGCTTTGCCAGGAAGGCAGCATGAGCAGCACTCACAAGGAGGAACCAAAAGTTTTATTTTCATCTTTTCACCACACGTTGAAGACAATGGGGCAGCTTGTTCCCTACCAATCTTAAAAACATCAATGTGCTGTAGTTCTGACTGGGTCCTATAGAATAGTAACTTGCAGAAATAAATGCATTAAATATACTCATAGTGGAAACATCACGCTTTTAATATCAGTTCTTATTTTCTAATTATATACATGTAAAAGAATGTCTACCTCTGCCCTGAATTAACTGGATAATGTTAGTTACACAGAAGCTCGACAATTTCAATAGCCCTAAGGTAGATGCATTGGATATTGCGAGTTGGAAGTCTGGATTCTGAATTAGTGTAATATTGAACCTTTGCAGTAGAAAACTATTAGTTTTGAGAATCATTTCTATTTTCTTGCTTGCTTTTTAAGTAGCTTTTTTGGTGCCTCTGGAAGAACAGGTTTTCCCTCCCTCTCCAATAAGATATAAGCATGATAAACAGGTAATATAAGTTTTGAACCTGCAGCTGATAGAAACAGTAGCAAATTCCTATCTCTAGACCAGGAACTATTGCATAGGCAGTGGATCAAACATCAATCAACTCGCACAACAAATGGGTCTGGCATTTTAAAGCTTTAGATCTCTAAAATTATCTTACCACTCTTGAAAATGCCCATGACAAGATCAAGTTGGTAAAGGAACACCCTGCTGTCCCTCATTTCTGTAGAAGAAATAAAATTTAGAATGGTTTACTAGCACAAAGAAAGTATTATGTGGAGATGTTTTATAAGTAAGCCTTCTCCAAAATTGTGCTCATGTTGTGCACCAACCATCACCTCTTTTAAAAGACACATTCACTCCAGCATATATTCAATGTGTCTGGTTAAATTTGGTTCCTTATCTATTACTGTGTTGAGGTATTAGTTTTGCCAGTTTAGGATGGTCCCAGACCATTAGGCTTATGGACCAGAATCCAAGACTTTGGGACAGCCCCAATGATGTCACTGAGTATTATGTTTCATGTATCAAGGGCCTCCTGGTGGTGCAGCGGGTTAAACCACTGAGCTGACTAGCTTGCTGACTGAAACGTTGGCGGTTCGAATCCAGGGAGCAGGGTGAGCTCCCGCTTATAGGCCCAGCTTCTGCCAACCTAGCAGTTCGAAAACATGTAAATGTGAGTAGATCAATAGGTACTGCTTCTGTGGGAAGGTAACGGTGCTCTATGCAGTCATGTTGGCCGCATGACCTTGGAGTTGTCTATGGACAACATTGGCTCTTTGGCCTAGAAATTGAGATGAGCACTACCCCCCAGAGTCGGACACTACTAAACTTAATGTAAGGGGAAAACTTTATCTTAACTTCAGATATCAACAAGGAGCCCCTGGTGGTGCAATGGGTTAAACCCTTGTGCCGGCAGGACTGAAGACTGACAGGTCGGAGGTTCGAATCCGGGGAGAGTGGGTTGAGCTCCCTCTGTCAGCTCCAGTTCCTCATGTGGGGACATGAAAGAAGCCTCCCACATGGACGGTAAAAACATCAAAACATCCGAGTGTCCCCTGGGCAACGTCCTTGCCATGTCTCTCACACCAGAAGCAACTTGCAATTTCTCAAGTAGCTCCTGACAGGAAAAAAGGTATCAACCACATTCCTCACAACTTGTCAACTTTGTTCTTTGCATGCAAAATATTTTCCTGCTTAGAAATTTGGAAATTAAGAAAGAAATAGTTGAAAGGGCTGTTCCAAGATCCCTGCTAATTGAATGGATTATCCCTTCTCACTTGCTTAAGGAGACAGGATATGGGACATTTAACTTGGCCTGCTTGCTTCTAGCTCAGAGGCAAATTTAGTACAAAATGGCACCAAAATAACTGGAAGAGAAAAAGAAAACTAGTTCTACATACTTCCTTTGGATAATCCTTGCAAGTTGCAGCAGCCATGCAATTTAGTGTATCATATTTATATCAAGCTCCTGCTCTACTAGCAGACTTTTAGATTTGTGCATATCTTTCCTCTTGCCTGGAATAGAAATAACCAAACTTGAATAATTTGCAACCTAGTTCCTGCCTGGAGATGACCCTTGAAAATGAGAAACTCTATGCGGGCTTTAATTTTTTAAAGAATTATAAGTTTTAGATTGTAGTTATTTCCTTGATCTTGATTGTTAGAAAAGTAACAGGAAAAAAAAGAAAAGTACAAGCCTCCAAAGGTTTATGATTCAGAGCTGTATTTGCTTAGCAAGGATCCAAAATGCCTTTGTAAAAAACTAAATGCTTTGTTCCCACAGCATTTCAGTTCATAGGGCATCTCAAACAATCTGGGAAATTCAGATCACTCCCATGTGTGCACATGTGAGCACGCATGCACAAACCCCATCTGAAGCCATGGATAAAGGAAAAACTCTTCTTGTAATCTTTTTGAAAAATTTAAAATTCCTGCTTACACTGGTTGGCAGGAAATCATATGTTGTTTGTTTTAGAGCCAACATCAGGATTGAACTCTAGCCAATGTTAGAAAGCTATAATTTATAATCTTAGAACAGTATATACACAGGTTTTCTGAATCTTTTGCTAATGTATGGAGATGATGACCTCATTGGGTTACATGCTCTACATCTGACACCTGTGTGAGATCAGAGTCCTCCCAAAGGAAAATGAATGATACAATCAAAGAGGCTGTTGAAAACAGCAAAGACGGGGATTTTCTGGCTTTAGAAAAGTGGTACTTGTTTGATTACATTGACAAACCTTCAGACTCCAGCCAATTTCCATTGTAAGGATCAACACAAAAATGAAAACAGAGCATATGTGAGAGGCACAGAAAGGGACAAAGCAAAGGCTGAAGTGTAACAGAAGAATATAAAAGGGGGGGGGGGGGTATACTCTCAGTGCACTCAGAAGGAATATAAAAACCAGAGGGGGGGAAAACATCCTCAGACACACCAGGGGCCTCCCCAAATAAAAATACAATATGCAGTGGCCTCCTCAAATAAAAATACAATATGCAAATTATATTGTGTATATTAAGATTATCCATTTCAAGTGCTAAAAAGCGAAAACAGTAATGGAACCTTCTGGTTGCTTCTGGTGTGAGAGAATCAGCCATCTACAAAGATGTTCCCAGGGGACGCCTGGATGTGTTGCAATTCTGTGAGGACACTTCTCTCATCTCCCCCAATAATGAAAGGACCAAGGCAGTGACATCTCCAGCCCATCCCCTGTTCGGATATCAGTCAGCATGCCAATGCCTTAAATAAAAAAAGAATTTTCTAAGATCTACAGAGATACTCGCAGGAACACCTCAGCAAGTGAGAGTACAAAAGTGGCAGGCTAAAATCCAAAGCCTCAAGCCGTGGCTGATAAGAAATCAGAAACTCCCCTTGGGCACACAAAAGACTGGGTAACTTGGAAGGAGATGAACAGACTGCGCTCTGGCACCACGAAATACAGAGCCAACCTTAAGAAATGGGGCCACAAAGTGGAGTCCCTGACATGTGAGTGTGGAGAAGAGCAAATCACAGACCGCCCTGTTACAATGCAGTCTGAGTCCTGCCACATGCACAATGGAGGACCTTCTTATAGCAACACCAGAGGCACTCCAAGTGGCCAGCTTTTGGTTAAATGACATTTAGTATAATGCCAAGTTTTTAAAGCTTTGTGTTTTTTAAATACATTACAACTGTAACCTCAGTTTGCTTCTGATACGATAAATAAATAAATAGTAAATGAACTCTCTCTCTATTGTGATAGAATCCAGGAGTCCATACAGTTCCAAATCTTTGGGCTTCTATCTGTTATCCTTCACGTTGCCCTTCTGCCCTTAAGATTCATCTCCATATTTGATTCTTGGGCCCCAATGTTTTCCCTGCACTTGGAAAGCAGGTATGTTGGGTATTGGGTGGAGTTCAGTATAGCTTGACGATTTCCACTGATTAATTAATAAGTGAAGATATATCCAGATAGAAAACTAGGAAATAAAGAAGTGCAGATTTATTGTAACACATAATTTAAACATCTAGGGTTATGCTGGCTCCAAACATGATGACAATATAGCATTTTAATTACAGCAGAGTAACACCTTTCTCAGAATTCTTTCCATGTTTTATCTCACATTAAATCCAAGTTCCTGACTGGTCCCCATCAGCCTCATTTCTGTGGCTAGATTTACACAGCCATATAATTCTGTTTCAGAATGCAGATTAACTGCTTGAACTGGGTTATATGGAAGTGTAACCTCAGATAATCAAGTTCAATGCAATTAATCTACATTCTGAAACTGCATTATATGGCAATGTCAATCCAGCCTATCTCTAATCATCCTTCACTAGATTTAATTTATCCTATCTGCCTGCAACTACCCACCAAACATGTGCCTTACTAAGCAGAACTGTCAAGATGGGTGAAGGTATACTTTGCTAAATACAACAAGGAGAATGGCAAAAGTAGATTCTGTGCACAAGGCATGCTTGAGGATAATTTCTGGCAAGTTCATAGGTGTTTGAGTCAAAGGAACTGCAATCAAACATTGTAAATCACCTTCAACAAAATTTGGAAATATTAGGCTTTTGGACTATAACTCCCCAAATGTTCCAGTTCTCCTAAGTATTTGCTTTTTTGGAGTCCACAATCTAGTCTGAATAAAAATGACAAATTGTAAATCCTGCCTTCCCTCCAATGGGCTCAAGATGGCAATCATCAACAATGATGAGGAAAGCTTTCTTAGATATAAAAGAAATTCTGAGGAATCCCAGTCCAAAAGGAATTGCTAGTGTTTTAATTCACGTATCTTAGCTTTAGCAGCCAAACATGTTTTATTTGTACTTGGCTATCATGGCTCCATAGCGTATTGTTTTCTGAACTACCTGCTGAATGACTTGGAAATGCTGAATTACCTTGAGTTGGCATTGTTCAGCATTTGCTTGAGACCTTGTTCTCCCCTTATTTTGGCACTGTTGCTGCGCCTTCCCTGATTTCATCTTTGAAACTTGTATAAGCTTATAATCTGTATCAATTTTTAATATTCTTAGTCTTACTAAGGAGTTAAGTTTCAATTGCATTGTCTAGTACAGGGGTTCTATCTCAGGCATGGGTAAACTTTTTGACCAACATAAACTTAACAGTATTTCCGTGGAAGACCCAAGAGGCCATCCAGGCCAACCCCTTTCTACCATGCAGGAAAAGCACAATCAAAGCACCTCCAACAGATAGCCATCCAGCCTTTATAATAATAATAATAATAATAATAATAATAATAATAATAACAACCAGCTGTCAGCTGCAGAAGGCCACCTTACTGGGATCTGCACACATTATTTGCCAATACATCACACAGTCCTAGACACTTGGGAAGTGTCCGATGTGTGATCCAATATAATGTCCAGCAGAGTGTCTACTGTGGACTCATTGTGATAATAATAATAATAATAATAATAATAATAATCTACTACGACTACTACTACTATCTGGGACTTCCGAATTCAGACTGACAGAGTTTTGGAGCACAATACTCCTGACCTCATGACTGTGGGGGGGGGGGGGGGGGAATCAAAGTATGGATCATCGATGTTGCAATCCCAGGTGACAGCAGAATTGATGAGAAGCAACTGGAAAAGCTTACACGATATGAGGATTTAAAGATCAAACTGCAAATACTTTGGCACAAGCCAGTAAAGGTGGTCCCAGTGGTGATCAGCACACTGGGAACAGTGCCTAAAGACCCTGGCCTGCACTTAAAAACAACCAGTGCTGACAAAATTACCATCTCTCAGCTGCTAAAGGCCATCCTCCTCAGATCTGCATGCATTATTCGCTGATACATCACACAGTCCTAGACATTTTGAAAGTGTCTGATGTGTGATTGAATACAAAAGCCAGCATAATGATCTTGCTTGCTGTATACTAACCTTGTTGTGTATCAAATAATAATAACGAAAACAATAATAGCAGAGACTCCAGGGGGCATCCAGTCCAACCCCCTTCTGCCACTCAGGAAAAGCAAAATCAAAGCACCCCCAACAGATGGTCATCCTGCCTTTGTAATAATAACAATAACAGAAACCCCAGGGGCCATATGGAGCCTTTTTGTATGTTTCATGGAATGAGAAAGGCTCCCGGAGAACCTCTGGTCAAGTATAATGGATGAAGGTTTACTCTTTGTAATATTCATTGGTTTCAACCTATCTATATTGCCATGCCTTTAAGAGCCTTATTGCCTCATACAAACCAAACTTGTTCTTCTTCAGTAAGCAAACAGAAACTTTTTCAGTTCCTTTGATGATATTCAGCGGCTCTACAAATCTAATCTGGCAACACAGATCCTCCTGACCAGGCCTGTAGCCAGGATTTTGATTCGGGGAGGGGGGGGGGGGCTGAGGATCTACTCTAGCAAACCTTTTGTATCATTATCCCAATACCCCCATGCATATGGGATATATTGAGCATGGTGATCAGATCATGATATGAATAAACATAACAGTTAAATAGTATACCAGTAGGGCCTTCTTGCGGACCACCGTGATAATTTCAAGGGGGGGGGGGAGCCTGCTCCTGACTTATCTGCACTGTCCCTTCATGTGTAATTTTATTGCAAAATCAGTTTTAAAGCCAGTTACATTTGATAGAAACTTCTTTACCTGGAGTAAATCCTGACCAGCCACCAAACAGCATTTTAATTGTATAATATGCGCCAGTATGCTAATCTCCATCAGAATTTAGTTCATCACCTGATTCAGAGTAAGGTAGGCTCCAATTTTTTGCCATCATGTCTTCCAAGACAATCACAGAGTTTCTGCCTACCCATTTGCACAAAACAATGAATAAAATCCTTTTTACTTCCTCCTGGTTTATAAAGTATGAGTTTGTGAGTGATCCTGCCACAACTCTTTCCCTCTTTAAAGAAAAAAAAACCTTCAGTTGGTAAGGGAATTCAATCAAACTATTGATCTCTTAGCTGTTTTCAAATGAGAATAGCTCTAAGGTTGCAGTGTTATGTGTCATATGACCATAATTTCTGTTTATTTCAACTTGAAAGTCCAGCTTTTGATATCAGCTAATGTATACAAATAAACAAAAGGTGGCCATGCAACTGGATGAATCACAGTCCTTTTTTTGCACTGTAATTCCAGGTTTCTCCAGCTAACATAGTCATTTGCTATTGGCAATGCTGACTGGGAGATTATGGGAATTGTACTGTAGTAAAAAAAAATTCTCTATACCCTGATAATAAGTAGTCTAGTTCTGTCTATATTAAGGAATCCACATTTATAGAAGCTGATAGCTTTTGCTAGTGTTCCACATGCAGACATTTATCTCCCATACCTTTATAGCTCTTTCATAGGCTTTCTCTGAAATGCACTCTGTTGCCCCAGAACTCTCTAGTCTTAATTGGAGAAATTCTAATAAGAGGATGGGGTTCGGGGAAACATGTTTACACACTGCCAAACAATTGGAGAAAGAGCAGGACGTCAGCTGATGGGGTGATGAATTAATACAAGAGGATTTTGTTTTGTTCTGGAAGTAGATGAATTAGCTGATGCCCCAGTTGAGCCTGCCTAGTGGGGCAGAAGGCGATAATAGGACAACTGTCATGTTATTGTTCTCTATGACTGCTGACTCTATTTCCAGTCTTTTTGTACAGTAAATACAGCTCCCATGATTTGCAGAGGGAAAGGAAAAGCATCCTTAAGGGGAGAGCTTCGTTCAAGGGAGCAAAGAGTGAGTACACTTGAGGCTCACCAAGACTGAACTAAACACAAAGGTAACTGCATAGATGTTGTTAATATGCAGATGCTTTTTTAAATACAAAATTTCAGCAAAATGGTAAAAAGGTAGAGAGGTAATACGGCAGTTAGATACACAATAACCATTGGGAAACATCATTGGGAAACATCATCGCAGATGACGTTCAACTCCTTCATTCCTTTCCTGAGGAGGCTGTTCAGGTCCTGAACTGGTTCTTGGCAGCTGTGATGGTCTGGATGAGGGCGAACAATTTGAAATTGAATCCAGACAAGACAGATGTACTCCTGGTCAGTCACAAGGCCAAACAGAGTATATAGATATAGCCTGTGTTGGACGGGGTTACACTCCCCTTGAAGGTGCAGGTTTGCAGCTTGGGAGTTCTTCTGGATTCATTGCTGAGCATAATACCTCAAGTTTTGGTGTTGGCCAGGGGAGCATTTGTACAATTAAAACTTGTGCACCAGTTGCGCCTGTACCTTGGGAAGTCAGACTTGGCCACGGTAGTCCATGTGCTGGGTACATTCCGTATAGACGACTAAAACGTGCTCTGTGTGGGGTTGCCTTTGAAGACTGTTCGGAAGTTTCAAATGGTCTAACAGGCAGCAGCCAGATTGCTCACCAGAGCAACATTCAGGGAGCATACAACCCCCCTGTGACGTCAGCTCCACTGGCTGCCAGTCTGCTACTGAGCACAATTCAAAGTGCTGGCTTAAGCCTATAAAGCCCTAAATGGTTCCAGCCCAGCTTACCTGTCCAAATGGATCTTTCCCTATGAACCATCACAGAATTTAAAATAGTTGGGGGATGCCTTACTCTCAGTCCTTTCTTCTTCACAGGCATGTTTGGTGGGGACAAGTGAAAGGGCCTCCTCAGTGGTGGCCCCTCAACTATGGATTTTTCTCACCAGGGATATTAGATCAGCCTCCTCCCTCCTGAACTTCCGTAAGAGAATGAAAATGTGGCTCTGTGACCAAGCCTTTGGAGAACTTGTGCAATAGATAGATATGGAATGATGTGCAGTGACTATTGGAACGGCCCTATGCTTGAGGATTACATGATTAATTGTGAAGATATTGTCTTAAATGTTTTTTAATTGTTTTAATGTATTTTATAATTCCATTTAAATGTTTATTTTAATTGTACATTGTTTTATGACATCAAATAGTTGCTTATAGGTAAGCCTCCTTGAGTCCCCTCCAGGGTGGAGAAAGGTGGGGGGCTGAAATGTCATAAATAAATAAATAGGAAGAACTTCTGCCTCATAAAAGGTGTACAGAGAAGGGCAATTCAACAAGTGTAGTTTGCAAGACAAATCCCCTCTGGAATTAAACTCTTTAAGGTGCAAGAGGCTCTATTCAGTTTTGCAAATGACTATTCAAATTCAGAAATGTAAATCCAGCATCACATTAATAGATACCCTACTGCAGGTACTAGATTATTTCCTCCTCTTCCCCCTCTGTAAGATTTCCCAAGTACAAGGGAGAGATTCAGGGCTTTTGCTGATCAAACCAGTTGGGTCAGTAGAACCCTCACATACTGTACCACCCTCTATAGCCTGGGTGTCATTTGCCTCCTTAAAACTGGTATTTGTACCAGGTGGAAGGCCTCTGCTGGACCATAGTGGAGAGCAAGGGAAGGGTGAACTCTTCCACTTCAAGTTCTCACTCCCTCCCCAATGCTGCTGTTGGTGATTTAAAAAAAGTTCAGTGTTACTGACATTGTTTTTGCTTACCATTATATCCTGTGTCACATTGCATCCATAAGTTGATAACCCAAAATGGCCTACAAAAAAGCGCTCTTGTTTTAGCAATATATTAGTCTAGAGATGGGGAGAAAATGTACACTCCTTCCAAGTATGATACATGTTGCTGACCTTACAACACCCTCAGATGTAACACAACTCAGAGAAAGACTGCCAATCTCCCTATAATTTATCTGTCTATTGAAGATGTAACAAGAGCACCTGCTTGTCCTGTTTTAATTGATTCATTTCAATTTGTGCAATCCAAGGACATTGACAAGATTTTTGGAGAGGCAAGGGCGACCACATGCATCCTGGACCCCTGCTTATCCTGGCTGATAAAGGAAGCCAGAGGGGGTTTGGCAGAGTGGGTAAAGGTAATGGTTAATGCTTCCCTTCAAAAAGACAAAATTCCAGCAAGCTTAAAAGAAGCTGTGATAAAAACGCTTTTGAAAAAACCATCACTAGACCGCACTGATTTGAGCAACTTTTGGTCAGTTTCCAATCTCTGCTTTTTAGGCAAAGTCTTGGAACGTGTGGTTGCCTCGCAGCTCCAGGGGTTCTTGGATAAAGCTGACTATCTGGATTTCAGACTGTGTCATGGGACTGAGACAGCCTTGGTCGCCTTAGTGGATGATCTCCACAGAGAGCTCGAGAGGAGGAGTGTGTTCCTGTTGGTTCTTCTGGACCTCTCAGCAGCCTTCAATACCATAGACCATTGTATCTTTCTGGGTCGCCTCACGGGGATGGGTCTTGGAGGTACTGTTTTGCAATGGCTCCAGTCCTTCCTGGAGGGTCATATCCAGAAGGTGTTGCTGGGAGACTCCTGCTCGATTCCTCATCCATTGTCCTGTGGTGTCCCACAGAGCTCGGTATTGTCCCACATGTTGTTTAACATCTACATGAAGCCGTTGGGTGAGATCATCCAGAGTTTTGGAGTTTGATGCCATCTGTATGCAGATGATGTCCTACTCTATTACTCCTTTTCACCAGATGCTAAGGAGGCTGTTCAAGTCTTAAACCAGTGCCTGGCTGCTGTGACGGTCTGGATGAGAGTGAGCAAACTGAAGTTGAATCTAGACAATACAGAGGTCCTCCTGGTCAGTTGCAAGGCCAAACAGGGTATAGGGTTACAGCTTGTGCTGGATGGGGTTACAGTTTCCTTGAAGGTGAAGGTTTGCAGCTTGGGAGTCCTCCTGAAATCTCAGGTTGCAGTGGTGGCTAAGAGGGCTTTCACACAATTAAAACTTGTGCATCCAGTTATGCCCATACCTTGGGAAGTCAGACTTGGCTACAGTGGTCCACACTTTGGTACATCTAAGATAGACTACTACAATGTGCTCAACATTGAGGACTGTTCAGAAGCTTCAAATAATCCAATGAGAGGCAGCCAGATTAATAACTGAAGCAGCATAGAGGGAGCACACAACTCCTATGTTATGTCAGCTCCACTTTTTGCCATTTTGCTACCGAGCACAAGTCAATGTGCTGGCTTTGACCTATAAAGCCCTAAACAGCCCCAGCCCAATCAACCTGTCAGAACGCATCTCCCTCTATGAACCACCGTGGAGATGAAGATCTTCCGAGGAGGCCTTGCTCTCTGTCTCACCATTGTCACAGGCACGACTGGTGAAGACAAGAAAAAGGGCCTTCTCAGTGATTGCCTCTCAGCTATGGAACTCCCTTCCTGATGAGATTAGATCAGCCCTCTCCCTCCTGTCCTCCAGAAAGATGGTAAAAACTTAGCTGTGGGACCAAGCCTTTGGGACAGTGCAATAAGGCAGCAATAGGAAACCTTACCCTGCTAACCGGATTTGATGTGGATGATTGGAGATGGTTTTAAACAGCGGATTTTAACATTGAGATAACTGATTTTAGTATTTATGTATGTTTATAGATTATTTTATGTCTCGGCACTGAATATTTGCCGTTTATATGTTGTGCTCCACCCTGAGTTCCCTTCCGGATGAGAAGGGTTGAATATAAATGTTTTAAATAAATAAATAAATAAATAAATATTTATATCTTGCACTATATGTGAAAATCTGAGAGAGAGAAAGTGCTGTATTAAAACCTTCAAGATTACTTGCTGAGGAAACAAAACTGGTTTGGATGATTTCATTCCATATAGGCTTGGAAGCACTTTTTCAATTTTTCTTTTCCTATGCATTACATCGTGCTATGAACAAATCTAATATTTTCTTTTTACATTCCTGAGAAGGAGAGTGCCTCTTTAAAAGGATAAAGTCCCATTATTAGGTTCATGCATTCTCTTCTATTGTAGCATTCAAACCGTCCTGGGAATGCTAGCAGGAATGAAGCTTGTCCTTTGCTCTGCTCATCGCCATTGGTTCTCCCAAGGAGGTTATTCACTATACTTGGAAGCTGGCACTGGCTGCAGGAAATCATGGTTGTATTGGTGATGTTCTGCTGCCAGTATTTTATGAAAGGGTCCCACAAATACTCTCCTCTGTACGTGAGAGAGTCCAAGTACACCATGTACACTTACACAGATAAAAGAAAGCCATCATTGCAAAGAAAAGGAAACCACTATTAAAGCTTTTCTCTTTGCCTCATTTTGATTTTAGTGAAAATATTAAATAACATTTTAAATATTTTAAGTAAAATAAATTTTCAATTAAAAGCCTGCAAATATAGTCTCACTCTAATCTTAACCTGTTGTTTGTATGCATACAATTGGAACTTTGTCACAAAAGTGTGTCACAATTTCTGAATGCCCCCTTTAAAAACATGTCACACGCTTGGCTCCATTTTAGCCAGTTGGCTAAATGAAAAAAAACAGGACAGAGTTCCTGAATATTTGAATGGTTGTGTAGAAGATGAATTTTCAGATGGTGCAACTTGCAGGACAAGTAACATCTGTTGTAACTCCCTTTTCAGGAACTCAGTCCTCTTCTGCATCTGGCCACCCAGCCAAAAGCTATTTTTCCCTTTCTGTGGGATTGCCACCAGAGAATGCTTTGCTTTTTAAAAATCCACATGGCTGCAGGAGAAAATGGCCCCGTGATTTCTTTTTCTTTGTGTTGTTCTTTATTTTCTGACCTAATTGTAGGGTTGTTTAAAAATACTGGTAGCCAGATTTTGTTCATTTTCATTGTTTCCTCCTTTCTGTTGAAATTGTCCACATGCTTATGGATTTCAATGGCTTCTCTGTGTAGCCTGACATGGTGGTTGTTAGCATGGTCCATCATTTCTTTGTTCTCGAATGAGTCGCCTTCAGGCTGAGAAAGATAGCATAGAAATGCAGTAAATAAATAACTCTTAAATAAATAATATGCTGTGTCCAGGTTGGTTCATCGGGTGCTCTGCTATGGCTGACTTCTCAGGTTGAATTAGTCGGCAGTGCCTTTCATGTTCCTTGATTTGTGTTTGGGCCTTGTTGCATTTAGTAGTCCCTATGTAGACTTGTCCACAGCTGTATGGTATACGGTAGACTCCTGCAGAGGTGAGAGGTTCCCTCCTGTCCTTTGTTGAATGTAGCATTTGCTGGAATTTCTTAGTGGGTCTGTAAATAATGTGTATGTTGTGTTTCTTCATCAGATAGAATATTCATTATTTTTTTTCTACACTGCAAAGTGGGTTTCCTACCTGGTAATATTGTTCAGAAAACTAATAAAACGGCAGGGGATTTGAACAATTTTCTCTTGTTATTTACATTTTATGGAAAAAATATTCTTGGACAAGAAATACTTTTTTGTGTGTGCAGCCTATCCAGTTTTCTTTGTAAAAAATGACTATTTTTATTTTTGCATATAAACCCACGTATTTTTCTCCAGAGAGAAGCATTTCACTTCACTTTGCAGGATTTGAATACTGAGATTATATTGAAGGAATACTGCAAGTCAGTTTCTCAAGTCACTTCTGACATGGAAAAAAATTGAAGGAATATTTGTTTTTTTCCTGCAGCAGGGGGAAAAAAACTGCCATAAGTATTTATTTTGGCATTCAAGGACAAACCAGAACTGACATTCCTAAGAGCAAGGAATTGTGGGGGTGGGTTTTTTTCTTTTTTGTTTCAGGAGCAACTTGAGAAACTGCAAGTTGCTCCTGGTGTGAGAGAATTGACCGTCTGCAAGGACATTGCCCAAGGGATGGCCGGATGTTTTGATGTTTTACCATCCTTTGGGGGAGGCTTCTCTCATGTCCCTGCATGGAGAGCCGGAGCTGACAGAGGGAGCTCAGCCACACTCTTCCTGGATCCGAACCTGCGACCTGTCGGTCTTCAGTCCTGCCGGCACGAGGGTTTAACCCACTGTGCCCCTGGAGGCTCCTATTGGGGGTGGGGGCACTTAGGGGGCAAAGTTTCCTTAAACTTGTTTAAAGGGGGTTTTTTGGTCTGGGGTTACCATAGCATTAACAAAAACAAATGTGAACTAGATTGCTGTAACTGTCTTTCATTTTAAATAAAAGGTTAATATTTTGACCGTTTTATTTTGTTGTAGGAATCTATTGCCATGGGTGTTGGCTAAAAACAATGAAACTCCTCTGGTTTCAGGCAATATACTGCCGTATTTAAAGCTAAAGAGCCAACTTGTATTTCATCAACACACCAGGAATGGCAGGGGAACTCTTAAGAGTTAATTTGTTTGTATATATGTGCCTCCTTCTAGTTAACTAGTCTTAAAATGCCTTCAACACACAGAGTTTGGTTTAGTCTGTGACAGACTGTCTGCTCTATAAACTCTTAAAAGAAAATGCCTGAGGCTTTTGACAAACCCATCCCTCTCTTGATACAGACACAGTAGAAACATATGTTTAACACTCTTCATTCCCACTAGAGCTGTTACTGTACGCCTTGACCTTTTGAAGAATCCAAGCTATGTGTGTTTATTGCAACTAGTATTCTACTTTCTCCCTTTTTTGTTCCACCACTCCTAGAATAATTCATTCAGAATGGCTATTTTTAAGGAAGCAAAATAGGCAGAGAACAGATGTAAAGCACTTTCCAAATTTTCCTTCAATGCTGACTGAAACTAAGCTCCTCATCATCACCATCACCACCATTTTTGTCTAGCACCATCAAATGTACATAGTAAAACAACCAAAAACAGTAGATCTTGCCCCAGCCTGTTCTGTAGGGAACAGAATTGCATACCCTTATGATTAAAACCCAAAAATAAGGAAAAAGAGTCCATAAAACATCTACTCTGTGCCTCACAGTTCAAAGGGTCCTGAGCAAAGCATGAATAGCCTCCACAATGTAATGTATATTTATGTTAATAGAGTATGACAAAAACCCTGTTTGGCATATGACTATAAACAAAAGTGTGTCTAGTATGAATGCCTGTAGTAAAGTAAAATGAAAAACCTATATGTATTATCTTAGGAAAGACATCAATGATAGTTTCTAGTTGTTGAAACTACCTTGTAACTACCTCAGTTTGACATAAGCCCCTTCTATACTGCAATATAAGCCAGTTCAAAGCAGACAATGTGGATTATCTGATTTGATAACCTGGATTATATGGCAGTGTAGAATGGGTGTCTTGGTCTCCATGAACGAGAGAGTTACAAGTCTACAGTCCTGCTCAAGTCTTGCTGACTCAGGGCTATGGCTTCTTTGAGTGAGTCTTATTGGTATTGATAAGACCATGAGGCTGTAGTCTCAGCGAATATGGTACATTGTGCTATATTTCTTCCATATGCCATTTTGTATCTTTATCAGAAAATCATCTGCAAGTACTGGGCTAAAGAAACTTCTGCCAAACCTTTTCCCACAACACCAATGTATCTCAACTACAGGGACCCTTCCACACAGCTGAATAAAATCCCACATTATCTGCTTTGTACTGGGTTATATGGCAGTGTGGACTCAGATAACCCAGTTCAAAGCAGATATTGTGGGATTTTCTGCCCTATCTCCCCAAGTCCCCTCGGGGAGGTAAAGTTTTATCTCCCCGGGGAATTAAATAAATAAAGTTTTATTATTTTTATTACAAAGATATTCTGGGTTATATGACTGTGTGGAAGGGCCCTCGGATTGCACAAGCAATGAATTTCCACATTGTTTTCTACTATAAACTAGGTGTGTATGTATGTGTGTGGAGTGGGGGGGGGGGGGGAAGCACACGGAGGGCTATATGCCAAAGAGCACACTAAGCATCTGCTGCAGGTTTCAATACAAATCCACATAACCTGTATCTTTCATGTTTTTGAAACATTTGGCCTAGAATCAGGTATGAAGGACTAAGGCTTGGTTATCCAAAACTCTGAATCACTTTCATATTAATCTGTTTGGTCTTGGCTGACCATCAGTAAGGGAAAATACTTTGAATGTGTGTCTCTGTGTGTGTCTGTAAAGAATACAAAACATAGTTCACAAAGAAAAGAAGGTGATTTTGAATGTATGTGAAGCCTAGTATAGTTGCTATGAGAACAGATAACAAACACAAGCCTCTATCCTGTCATCTCTTTTCAGAAATGAGACCCTCTTTAGCTTTAGGGAAGTGAGTGTACAGTTGCAATTGCAAACTTCGCAGTTCCATGTCCCCATCAGCAAATAGCCCTGGCAAGCCCGTCCTTCAGTAATTTGTTTAAACTAGTTTCATCTTTGACACAATGTCTTCCAGCACAGTCTAACAAGACTGCCATTTGCAAAAGATCCCAAAGAATACTCTGCTTTTTCATTTCTTGTTATAGTTGCTCGTGTATTAATGCTAATTTTGGTTGAGGAAATTCCTGGAGACATTTTCCTCTAAATAGATCTAATTTCTACTTGTTGCTTTACCTGTTTAAATTTGCAGAATCAACTTTGCTTTTCAAATTTGACTTTTAATATTCAAATCCAGACTTGGAGTGCATTTATTTATTTATTTACTTTGCTTATATACCGCTGTTCTCAGCCCAGGGGCGACTCACAGCGGTGTACAACATAGGAACCACAAAATTCAAGACACAGTATAAAAACAATTCACAGTACAGCATTATACAAAAACATCGTCATTACTACGAAAACCATTCAGCGTTGTCTCATCATCCAGGCCACAATCCAGTATCATTTCCGTTGTTCCATTCCTATAGTCATTACCAATCATTGCACTTCTTGTTCGAACGCCTTCTTGAACAACCAAGTCTTTAATTTCCTGCGGAATATCATCAGGGAAGGAGCCAGTCTAATGTCCGCAGGAAGAGTGTTCCACAGCCGAGGAGCCACCACCGAGAAGGCCCTATCTCTCGTCCCCGCCAGCCGTGCTTGTGAAGCAGGCGGGATCGAGAGCAGGGCCTCCCCGGAAGATCTCAAAGTCCTGGTGGGCTCGTAGGTCGAGATGCGGTCGGATAGGTATCTTGGGCCGGAACCGTTTAGGGCTTTATAGGCCAACGCCAGCACCTTGAATTGAGCCCGGTAGCAGATCGGCAGCCAGTGGAGCTGGTACAACAAGGGGGTTGTATGCTCCCTGCGTCCCGCTCCTGTTAGTATCATGGCTGCCGCACGTTGGACCAATTGAAGCTTCTGGGCCGTCTTCAAAGGCAACCCCACGTAGAGAGCGTTGCAGTAGTCTAAACGGGATGTAACCAGAGCATGGACTACCGTGGCCAAGTCAGACTTCCCAAGGTACGGGCGCAGCTGGCGCACGAGCCTTAGCTGTGCAAATGTACTGTAAAATTAATTCTGTTTGACACCACTTTAACTACCACGTCTCAATGCACAGGTCCATTTCAGTTTAAAGAAATCTAGAAACTGTGCACAGGCCAGTATAACCTGAAGCTGGGGGGGGGGGGTATTATTTCTAAACCAGATTACTTGTTTAGAAATATCATTTTCCACTCTCCCTTCCTTTGCCTTTGCTCTCTCTCTCTCTCTGTTGGATTCTTGTCTCCCACAAGAGAGTGAAGGAATATCTCTTCAAAGTCAAGAGATGAGAAAAGAGCAAATTAAATCCTCAGGAACTCTCCACGAAGGGCCTTTCCACACAGGCCCATAACCTGCAATGGGCCATGTCTTTACCTGAGGCCTCCAAATGATGCCTCAGGTAAACCCAAATTAATCTGGAGTTAAACTGGGATTTCCCAGTTTACTCTGGATTAATTTGACACCTGAATGATCCAGATTCTGAATGGTCCAGATCTTTCCAGGTGTGGGCCTGTAATGACCCAGAAGGGTCGATCTTTCCAGGTGTGTACATATCTAATGGATTAATCCCCATTGCTATCTCAGTTCTTTGGGCTGAATTAGCTGAGTCCAAATTTCCATATCATCGAGTTCAATGTGCATTTTATACAACTGTGTGAAAGGGGCCTAAATCCTGGAAGGGACTGGGACTAAATATCCCAGTTCCTCCCAGGATTTAGCCCTGTCTGGATGGGCCCTAAATTGCTTAGTCACATGGGGTGAATCAGTGGGTGTTGGTGACTATATATAATTTAGGAGTCTCCTACCCTAATCAAGAGCAGAAGGCAAAGCCACCAAAATTTTAGAGACAAGGGATCAAATACTGTTGGATCTCATGCTGCTTAGAATTGAAATCTAACAAAATGTGAAGGTTTACATAATTCCTTTTGTGACTGTATTCAGCATTCCATATTAGCTGTGGATATGAGTGCCAGATTCTCACAGAAGTAGAAAAACGGTGAATAAAAATGACCATCTCTTTAGGAATCTCTTAAGTTCTATGTCAGGACCCTATGGTCAATTTCTGCTGGAAGTTGCACTGGAAGTAGGCCTAGATATTCCCGGAGAGACTTCATCAATCAAATCCGTGAATAATCACATCCACAAAGGTGGGAGGCTGGCTGCAGTCCCAACTATAGTAGACCCATTATATCCATAGACCTATGTAAGACAGGTTTGCCAAACTGCCATTGATTCAGTGAATCTACTCTCTCTGGAACTAGAAATTCAGTTTAGGTCAGCATGCAATATAATTTTACCATATGTATTTTGCAAAAAGGAACTAATATAAGTAACAAGTAGAGACTAGTTTCTTCCAAGTTGTGATAGACAATCTATAGCTTGCAGTTATCTTTAGTGGTATCAAATTTTTTAGCCAAAATATATGTTCTGAAAAATTATAATTTCATTTTGTCTTTCAACACCTCATGCTAATCAGTTAAATTGGCTAACCTCTGAGTTCTAAAATATGTAAATATTCGAGCTTCCATAATGCTTTCTACTATATTTTCTGGAATAGAAGTTAGGCTTTGTTACCAGATTCATTTTGATAAAATAGAGGTGTTAGAGCAATTGTCATTTAGGCTGCTAATTTGATGGTTATACTGGTTGTTGTAGGATTTTTTTAAAAGGCTCACATCTTTTCATATCAAATCGTGCTGCAAAAATATATAAAACAACATTTGTCACCAACAGAAACTTTGGTTGCTGAGTAGCTACAAACCAAAATCTCTCAGCTGTGTGTCTTTACCCTATTTATGCTTCATATGCAAACTCTTCACCATGAATTTGCTTATACCTAGCAACTCATTGCAGTTGTGTTTGTTTTTCATTTTGTCTGTTTGTGCTCAGTTTGCTGTGTATTTGCAGGCAATTTTGGTATCATCTTCAAACTTCATTTAATGAGATGTTTTGTTTGAAATTTAATTATTGATTATTGACAGAATCTGGCAGGAAGAAGACTTATGGCCTCAGTACAAATAATGTGGTAATATTGAAGGACATGGCTGGTATTGTAAATACTATTTGGATAGGTGAATTTTGATAACATTGCAGGGAACCTTATTTAACAAAATCTCACAGGGATATACAATATACTCTGGCTAAGGAGGTATGAGTGCTTTAGCTCTGCTCTTATGGAGGACAAGTAAAAAAACCCTTTGTTGTCTTTTTAACAGCAAGTGAATACCCTTTTGTTCCAGGGAACCTTAAGAAATTGATTGTTTCTGCCCACTATTCTCCTAAGTAATCAAAAATGCTTCGGCAACTAGGTCAACAAGCCTTACAATGAGGATTAATTAATACCATCATCTTCATAGGACTGGCCCTGGCATGCAGCAGGGAGAAGCTTTAGGTGACATGTGGCACTATTGTTGTTGTTTTTGTTGTTATATATTGGTGAAGCAAGACATGCCAGGTTTTTGGCTTTCTCAAAATTGGTCCCACTTGAGTTGTGCTTTGGAGGGGAGGTGCGCTGTGCCAAATCTGTATCTCCATGTCGATGGGTGCATAGCAGAGGAATATCAGCACTGATGCCCTCAGTGATTTCAAGGTTCATCCTCTTAATTTCTATGAACAGATGGCTTCAAACAGAATCTAGTGTCTTAGCCAACATAAGAAAAATTCCCTTGGAAAAAAAGGCACAAGAAGTTGAATACTTCTATATCAATTGCTGGAACCCTGCCCATAGCACTTGCATCTCATTTAGGTGCATGATATGTGGTGGAGCTACATGATCTGTAGTTCCTTATGTCTGTAAATTGTAATGATTTACGAGCACATCCAGTCTCTGTGCTAGGAATGAGACATGTGTTGCTTTCCAGATCTTGATGGGTTGCAACTCCCATCAGCTCTCACCACTGGTCATATCATCTGGAGTTCAAAAGAGTTATAGTCCAATAACATATTTGGAAGGCCATGCATTTCAGCAAATGTCTCTTATAAGGAATAGGTAGATGGACTTCATATACTTGTTGTATACACTAGCAGGAGAACCACACTTTCTGGACACAAACTATAGCCATCTCTCCATATTTGTAGTTTTGACTTCTGTGGATTTGTTTATTCATGAATTTTAGTAAATATGTACTTCTATTAATATTTATGACCTCTACTGTGACTCTATGATTAACTTAGAATCATAGAATCATAGAATCATAGAATCAAAGAGTTGGAAGAGGCCTCATGGGCCATCCAGTCCAACCCCCTGCCAAGAAGCAGGAATATTGCATTCAAATCACCCCTGACAAATGGCCATCCAGCCTCTGCTTAAAAGCTTCCAAAGAAGGAGCCTCCACCACACTCCGGGGCAGAGAGTTCCATTGCTGAACGGCTCTCACAGTCAGGAAGTTCTTCCTAATGTTCAGATGGAATCTCCTCTCTTGTAGTTTGAAGCCATTGTTCCGCGTCCTAGTCTCCAAGGAAGCAGAAAACAAGCTTGCTCCCTCCTCCCTGTGGCTTCCTCTCACATATTTATACATGGCTATCATATCTCCTCTCAGCCTTCTCTTCTTCAGGCTAAACATGCCCAGTTCCCTAAGCCGCTCCTCATAGGGCTTGTTCTCCAGACCCTTGATCATTTTAGTCGCCCTCCTCTGGACACATTCCAGCTTGTCAATATCTCTCTTGAATTCTGGTGCCCAGAATTGGACACAGTATTCCAGATGTGGTCTAACCAAAGCAGAATAGAGGGGTAGCATTACTTCCTTAGATCTAGACACTATGCTCCTATTGATGCAGGCCAAAATCCCATTGGCTTTTTTTGCCGCCACATCACATTGTTGGCTCATGTTTAACTTGTTGTCCACGAGGACTCCAAGATCTTTTTCACACGTACTGCTCTCGAGCCAGGCGTCCCCCATTCTGTATCTTTGCATTTCATTTTTTCTGCCAAAGTGGAGTATCTTGCATTTGTCACTGTTGAACTTCATTTTGTTAGTTTTGGCCCATCTCTCTAATCTGTCAAGATCGTTTTGAATTCTGCTCCTGTCCTCTGGACTATTGGCTATCCCTCCCAATTTGGTGTCATCTGCAAACTTGATGATCATGCCTTCTAGCCCTTCATCTAAGTCATTAATAAAGATGTTGAACAGGACCGGGCGCAGGACGGAACAATGCGGCACTCCGCTCGTCACTTCTTTCCAAGATGAAGAGGAAGCATTAGTGAGCACTCTCTGTGTTCGTCCACTTAACCAATTACTGATCCACCTCACCGTAGTTTTGCCTAGCCCACATTGGACTAGTTTCCTTGCCAGAAGGTCATGGGGGACCTTGTCGAAGGCCTTACTGAAATCCAGGTACGCTACATCCACGGCATTCCCCGCATCTACCCAGCTTGTAGCTCTATCGAAGAAAGAGATCAGATTAGTCTGGCATGACTTGTTTTTGATAAATCCATGTTGACTATTAGCGATGACTGCATTTGTTTCTAAGTGTTTGCAGACCGCTTCCTTAACAATCTTTTCCAGAATCTTGCCCGGTATCGACGTGAGGCTGACCGGACGGTAGTTGTTTGGGTCGTCCTTTTTTCCCTTCTTGAAGATTGGGACCACATTGGCCCTCCTCCAATCTGCTGGAACTTCTCCCGTTCTCCAAGAACTCTCAAAGATGGTTGCCAATGGTTCCGAAATGACTTCCGCTAGTTCCTTCAGTACTCTTGGGTGTAGTTGATCTGGCCCTGGGGACTTGAACTCATTAAGAGCGGCCAGGTATTCCTGGACGACTTCTTTCTCAATTTGGGGTTGGATGTCCTCCAATCCCTCATCCACTCCATCTTGCTGAGGTTGAAGACTCTCTTTTTGTGAGAAGACCGAGGCAAAGAAGGCATTAAGTAGTTCTGCCTTTTCCCTGTCCCCTGTCAGCATTGCCCCATCTTCTCCTCGAAGAGGTCCTATTGCCTCCTTGTTTTTCCTTTTTCTACTGACATAAGAATAGAAGCCCTTTTTATTGTTTTTAATGTCCCTGGCAAGTCTGAGCTCGTTTTTTGCTTTAGCTTTGCGGACCTTTTCCCTACAGGTGTTGGCTATTTGTTTGAATTCTTCTTTGGTGATTTCTCCCTTTTTCCACATCTTGTGCATGTCTCTTTTGTGTCTTAGCACAGTTAGAAGTTCTTTGGACATCCATTCTGGCTTCTTTGCACTTGTCCTATTTTTTCTCTTTGTTGGCACAGTTTGCAATTGCGCCTTGAGTATTTCACTCTTGAGAAATTCCCATCCATCCGTAGCTCCCTTGTCTTTTAGTATCTGTGTCCACGGAATGCTGCTCAGCGTTTCCTTCATTTTTTGGAAATCAGCTCTCCTAAAGTCCAAAATGCGGGTTTGACTTGTCTTAGTTTCGGCCTTCCTTTGTACCTCAAATTGCAGGAGCACATGGTCACTTGCCCCTAAGGATCCTACCACTTCGACCGCATCGATCAGGTCCTCCGCATTTGTTAGGATGAGATCAAGAGTAGCCAATCCCCTTGTTGCCTCTTCTACCTTTTGGACCATGAAATTGTCTGCAAGGCAAGCGAGGAATTTGTTGGACCTTGTACTCTTGGCCGAGTTTGTTTTCCAGCAAATATCGGGATAGTTGAAATCGCCCATGACTACTACATCTCTTTTCTGTGCCTGTTTGGTCAACTGTTGGCAGAAGACTTCATCAAGAACTTCCTCCAGTCGTAGTCAAGGACTTAGATATTTCTGGAGAAAATCTCTCTCTAGGAATCTCTAGGTAATCCAGTGCAATTCTGTGGTCAGTTTCCAGCAGAAATTGACAATAGATGGGCGGTTGTAGGATTTTCGGACTGTATGGCCCTGCCCACTGTGTTCAATTTTCTGTGTTTAAATATTGTGATTTTATATTGTTTGATGCGTTTATTTATACTGGTGCTTGTATTTTATTTTTATCTTCTTTATATTTTACTGTTGTGTTTTTTTGTTGTATATTGCTTTACTGTATTGTTGGGCTTGGCCTCATGTAAGCCCCCCAAGTCCCCTTGGGGAGATGGTGGCGGGGTATAAAGAAAGTTATTATTATTATTATTATTATTATTATTATTATTATTCTCTCCTGACATTTAAGCTGCATCTATGGCAGGAATCCTCAGAGATTGTGAAGAAACTAGAAAAATTGGGTTTATATATCTGTGGAAAGAATTCTTGTCTGTTGGAGCTAGGTGTGAATGTTTCAATTGGCCAACTTAATTAGCATTTGATGGCCTGACAGTTTTTAGGTGTTACTTGTTAATGCCTGGGAGAATACTTTGTTGAGAGTTGATTAGGTGTTCCTGATTGTTTCTTGTCTGGAGTTCTCCTGTGTTTGAGTTTTGTTCTTTATTCACTGTTATAATTTTAGAGCTTTTAAATACTGGTAGCCAGATTTTGTTCATTTTCATGGTTTCTTCCTTTCCGTTGAAATTATCCGCATGCTTGTGGATTTCAATGGCTTCTCTATGTAGCCTGACATGGTAGTTGTTTCATTGCTGGAACCCAGTGATTCCGGCCATGAACGCCTTCAAAAATACATTGACAATAGAGCTGTGCTTGAATATGTAGACATTCCTAAAGAGTTGTTCTCTGAGGTAAAAAAAGTTTTTATCTTCACTCGTTCATTTTCAGGAGTGCCCTATGCCCTTCCAGTGGTTCTCAACCTGGGGGTCCCCAGGTATTTTGACCCACAACTCCGAGAAATCCCAGCCAGTTTACCAGCTGTTAGGATTTCTGGGAGTTGAAAGCCAAAACATCTGGGGCCCCACAGGTTGAGAATCACTGCAAGCCCTGTGGATGTGGAGGGGTGACTGTACTTTCAAAAAGGCAGAAGCATTAAACCTGGGCTAGAATCCAAGTGTTCAGCAGGGGGGTTGCAGAGTTTTGGGTTGGGCACATACTTAGCATAGGCCCTGGGAAGAAATATGTACTTCTTGACTAGAAAAATATAGTGCTTACAGTAAGCACCACTGAAAGAAAAGAAATTAAAGCATACAATATTATAGTCATTAAAGGAAAACATTCCTGAGAGGGGATGGTGTTTTTCTTCACAAGAAGAAATAAGATTGGAAAGATTACAGAGGTACCACTAATCTCTGGTTGGAAGACTCCAGCATCTTACCCTGCAAGGCGTTGGCAGAGCAAAAAACAAACGTTAACTACAAAGGAATGAAAGTTTAGTTATGTATGGAACCAAATAGTGCTGGTGCCTCAATAAACTATAACTCCTTTGATTTCATAAGGCTGAGCCATGGCAGTTCAAGTGGTGGCAAACTGCATTAATTCTACTTTGTAGATGCATTCATAGACAAGAAATCCCATTTGTTCACTGTCCCTATAAAGCAGTGGTTCTCAACCTTTTTTTGACCAGGGACCACTTTGACCAGGGACTACTCTCCAACATTAGAACCAAAAGTGTTATGAATCTGTTTTTGGTCAACTTTAGAATCGGTTAGGTTATTTGGGGTGCTGATTCAGAAAATTGCATTGAGTAGACCACATTAGCTCTAGTTTCTGATACAGAATATATGCCATCCAGTAGTCGCCATCTGCTTGCCCACAGAAAACCATATTTAATATTTATTGCTACTATAAGAGGTTTTCGTGAGACCCGTCACTCTTGCAACGGTGTAGTAATGGTGAGGCTGCGGACCGTATTTTCTTGCAGACCACTGGTGGTCCACGGACCACAGGTTGCAAAGCACTGCTATAAAGTATGACCAGCAACCTCAATAACAGATGTATCTGTATCCCTGATTTTCTCAAATATCTAGGAAACAACATGCAAACATATCGTTTGGAGGAAATATACTTTGCATGATGCACTTTAGACCTAAAATACTTTCTCCCTCTTGCAGATTCTCTCCCCCCCCTCCCCCCCCCCCCACACACATTTAAAAAACCATGCCAGTGATATGATATTCAATCCTGAAATTTCTAGCATTGCATACTGCAAATTATTCATAGTTAGTAGTCATGTTTTTATTTTTGTATTTCCCTGATAAACTTGCTCACTAATTTCTGGGGGAGAATTCCTAAACTATATTTATAAATGCTCAACGGAAGTGTTAAGCTACAACAATGCTATAAATTTAGGGACTGAAAAAAAATCATTGGCCCTCTTCATCCTTCCTTTGTAGCTATAAGCCTAATCATGCTTATGGCATGAGTAGTAATCACATATCAAGCTTTTTATCCCGTGTGCAATTTAATTTTTAATATATCCTTTAACATTTTATTTTACTTTGGGAAAGAGCATAAAACAGACATTTTAAATAAGTACATTTAGGCTACTTATTCTTATTTTTAAATCTCACAGTGTTATGCTAATGCTTTTGTATTAGCAGAAGTTATTCATGCATGCCCTTGCTTTTCACTAGTTCGTTTTTTTCTACTGTATTTTTTAAATTTGCATGTCATCTACAAAGTTTGCAAAGTGGCTAAAAGATCAACACTATCAAAATACAGTAATAAAACCACATTCCTGTACA